>NC_134904.1:41116647-41126647 GCF_041734735.1 Babylonia areolata | reverse complement strand
TCATTTTTAGAATTTATTTTTGTGGAATAAATTATGCATATTCAGTACTGTATTTCTGTGAACATTTTGTTGCAGTTGTGGAATTTAACTCACACACTACACACACTGTCGCTGTTTCTTTTTCTCTCTCTGTCTTACATGAAACAATTTTATGGATTAAAAATATTCTTTAAAAAAAAAAAAAAGCAAATCAAAATGAGAAAAGAGAAGAAGGTGTGCACCACAGCAGAAAATTACAGGTCTTCAGTTCCTTACAATGTGCGTCAGCATGGCAGTCAATCTGAAGTGAAAGGGAAATGACCCCTAGAACTTGGAGAAATGTCTTCCAGACACAGATGTCAAAAAGTTACGTCCCATGAAAGTCAGTGCTGCAACAGCAGTGTTATGAAATTGATCTGTGTTGTGTTACGTCCTGTAAAAGTCCGTGCTACAACAGCATTGTTCTGAAATTGATCTGTGTTGTGTTACGTCTTGTGAAAGTCAGTGCTACAACAGCATTGTTATGAAATTGATCTGTGTTGTGTTACGTCCCATGAAAGTCAGTGCTGCAACAGCAGTGTTATGAAATTGATCTGTGTTGTGTTACGTCCTGTGAAAGTCAGTGCTACAACAGCATTGTTATGAAATTGATCTGTGTTGTGTTACGTCCCATGAAAGTCAGTGCTGCAACAGCAGTGTTATGAAATTGATCTGTGTTGTGTTACGTCCTGTGAAAGTCAGTGCTACAACAGCATTGTTATGAAATTGATCTGTGTTGTGTTACGTCCTGTGAAAGTCAGTGCTACAACAGCAGTGTTATGAAATTGATCTGTGTTGTGTTACGTCCTGTGAAAGTCAGGCTACAACAGCAATGTGATGAAATTGATCTGTGTTGTGTTACGTCCTGTGAAAGTCAGTGCTACAACAGCATTGTTATGAAATTGATCTGTGTTGTGTTACGTCCTGTGAAAGTCAGTGCTACAACAGCATTGTTATGAAATTGATCTGTGTTGTGTTACGTCCCATGAAAGTCAGTGCTGCAACAGCAGTGTTATGAAATTGATCTGTGTTGTGTTACGTCCTGTGAAAGTCAGTGCTACAACAGCATTGTTATGAAATTGATCTGTGTTGTGTTACGTCCTGTGAAAGTCAGTGCTACAACAGCATTGTTCTTTAATTGATCTGTGTTGTGTTACATCCTGTAAAAGTCAGTGCTACAACAGCATTGTTATTTAATTGATCTGTGTTGTGTTACATCCTGTGAAAGTCAGTGCTACAACAGCATTGTTATGGAATTGATCTGTGTTGTGTTACATCCTGTAAAAGTCAGTGCTACAACAGCAGTGTTATGGAATTGATCTGTGTTGTGTTACATCCTGTGAAAGTCAGTGCTACAACAGCATTGTTACGGAATTGACCTGTGTTTAGCATGACATGATGCTAGTTTTCCACTGCAGAACAAGTCTGAAATCACCATTTGGCCATTTTCCCTCTAGATGTATACATTATACATGTATGACAGAATTTCTTGGTTATAAATTTATTTTAAATACATATCATTTACACATGTCTTAAAATGACCCGTGTAGTTAATTGTAAACAAATATCTCTGTGGCCAGAAGTAGGTTTGATTATCTGTGAGACACGCATAATCCATTCACCTTTCTGAGTGTCTATCGACAAGTTTGCATCATGATTATATTTATCTCTTTATATATATATATATATTTTTTTTTTTTTTTTCATCATTATTATCAGCATGGTGACAAGTCTGTCATTGTGGCGAAGACCTGACTGTTGGTAGAGGAAGGTGTGATTACAGCCCCAGTGTCCCAAGTATACAGCCAGCCCCCATTGGCTCCTGTTGTTGTCTGTGTGCACGCAAGTGGTGATTTTACAGAACTTCACAGCTGGTCCTTTCTTGGGTATTTGTGGCCACATATGCCTGCACATACAAAATAGCATGTGTGCGAGCATGCATGTCGGCAGATATAATGAAAACGTTCTGTATTATTCAGCTGTTCAAACAAGTAGTGATCAGTACAGTCAGAAGTGTTTCACTCTTATGTATGTGTGGGCATGTATTCCTGCACTTGCACACATGTACGTGAGCAGATATTAATGATATGTATTCCTTCACAAAGGATGTTTGTTCTGTGCCCCCCCACCCCCACCCCCCACCCCCACTAAGCAGGTTAGACACAGTTTGATATGATTGATACATATTCCTTGACAAATCTGTGGGGGTTTTTTGTGCCCCCTGCCAGGTTAGATATAGTTTGATATGACTGATACTTATTCCTTCATAATGGATGTGTTTCCCATGCCCCCCACCAGGTGGCGATGGTGGAGATCCAGGTGGACGACACGGTGCCGGATCCCTTGCTGATCGTGTTTGGGATCTGCACCACGCTGCTGGTGACAGTGCACCTGGTGGCCCTGATGATCTCCACCTGCATCCTGCCCAACATCGAGGCCATCAGCAACGTGCACAACCTGCAGGCCGTGAACGAGTCGCCCCATGACAAGATGCGGCACTGCGTGGAGATGTCCTGGATCTGCTCCACAGGCCTGGGCATCCTGCTCTTCATGGTGGAGATCGCACTGCTCCTCTGGGTCAAGTTCTACGGGAGGAGCATCAACGCTGCCGTTGCCTCCACCGTCATCGTCATCCCCGCGGCCATCATGTTCATCATCTTCTCCCTGATGTTCTACCGCAAGCTGATGGCGCACAAGCATGAGCGTCACGAGGAGGGGCTGAAGGAGCTGGAGGAGATGGCGTGTGCTCTGAACGAGAATCATGGAGGGCGTGGGATGCAGCACGTGTAGAGACTGTGTTGTGTCATCTGTGATATGTGTGTGGGATGGGGAGTGTGTGTGGGGAGGGGGAGGGTCTCTGTATGGGGATCTGTGTTTGTGTGTGCGTGTTCAAGTTCAAGTGTGAGGGGATTTGAGTGCAAAGGTATAATTATGCTGGAAGAGTGAGTGTGTACACACATGTATATATATATGAAGAGTGTGTGTGTCTGTGTGTGTGTGTTGAAGTTTGAGCGTGAGTGAATTGGTTTGAGTGCTAGGGTATCATGCTGACAGAGGAGTGTAGACAAGGTACACACCTTGTGACAAATATTGTGTGAAAAAGCTGGACCTGGCCATGGCATTGGATTTATGCAAAGGTCAGGAATCTGCCTCTTATTCCTCCCCCCCACACCCCTCTCTCCCACACCCCTCCCCCCACGCCCCTTCCCTTTTTAATTTTTTTTTTTTTATAGCAGATAAGGTGTAGTGTATATATGGATCAGTATGTGTGCTTTGACACCTCCTTGAAACCGTGAAAACCCTGAAAGAACTCGTTTCTGCCTTTCTCTTTTAACAGTCCAGATTTTCTTGCAACAAGGGGTATGATGGTGTTAACTTTAAAACACCAACTTTAAGCCCCTCACCCAACCCAGCCTCCCTCACCCCCCAGTTAAAAAACAGAGGAAAAGGAAGAAAAGAGAGAAGAATAATGATGTGTGTGCAGATGCTGAACCCAAGGTGTGCATCACTGCTTTGATAGCTTGGAGAACAGTTTTCACTTTCAGTTTTCAGTAGCTCAAGGAGGCGTCACTGTGTTCGGACAAATCCATATACGCTACACCACATCTGCCAAGCAGATGCCTGACCAGCAGCGTAACCCAATGCGCTTAGTCAGGCCTTGAGAAAAAAACAAACAAAAAAAACAAAAAAACCATCAAACAAACAAACAAACAAACAAAAAAAACCAAAACAGTTCAACACTATGATGTTTTGATTGTGGCCTCTCAGTGCTGTGGCACTTGTCTCTCTTCCCTTAACTTACGCTCTGTTTTGTCCAATTTGTTGGAATTTATACATGTGTGTTTAATTGATATTGCTGAATCTAAAGCCTATTCTTTATATTGCTTGGATTTTTTTGATTTTTTTTCGTTTTTTTTTTTTAATGTATGTGATGTACATGTTCATAATTTATAAACCACATTTGGTTGCTCCTAATTCTAATCTGTGGTCATCTGTTTTGGGGAGAAAATGAAATTCAGGGTGACAGCGTGAGATGAATCCAGAGACCCATTTTGTTATGATTATTGCCAGTCGTATAGTGCAGTTTGTTTTCTGTCATTACTTTTGGTGACGGGCAAAAAGCTTCTGCACTGCAGCATAGACCAGATTTCGTGCATGTCGAAAAACTTGTATTCCTGTCTTGAGCTGCTGTTAGTTTAATGCTTTTTTGATTTTAGAATTGTATTTATTTATTTATTTACCTGTTATATTTATTTTTATGTTTCTATTTTTTCCTGCCCCATCATCTGGTGTGAGTTTTTTCTGAATGGAAGATCTGGAAATTTGTGTGGATTGTGAGAGGGGGGGGGTTGTTGTTGTTTGTTTTCTTTTTTTTTTTTTCCTTTGGTTTCTTGTTTTTGGTGGCAATTGGTACAAGGACAAGAGTATTAAAACCATGGAGATTGAAAAGGTTTGTTTTGCAAGAATAGTAGTCAAAGAGTGTGCTACAGTCTGAAAACTTATTAATATTGTTGTACACATGAACATTCAGATCAAAGCAAAGACTAAGCATCATATTTTGTCAAATATACTGGTATTATTTGTTCACAGATATTCTGTCTTTATTATGTTTTTCTTTAAATGGCCATTTCCATTTCTTTTTTCCAGAAAGTCTTGACATTTTTTCTCCTTTCCACAGTACTGTCTGTGTTATTTTGGTCTTGATTAGGCAGTGAGATTGTACACATTGGGATGGGTGTCACCTGTCCATTCTTTGTGTTCTTTGTTTCTGTGGCCCTTTTAATGAATAGTTTGGTATGGCTTGAAGGCTTCTTTTGTTTTTAAAAATCTTTTTCATGATTTGTTGTAATCTGGGGATGATGAATTAAGCAGGAGGGTGACGTCCTCAGCAGTCTAGTCTTATTTCCCGAAAGAAGCTTAATGGTTGACATATGTCATGAACTGTGTTTGCAGGTTTTTTGTTTTTCCCAGATGTGACAGAGTTGTGTGTATAAAACTCGCGAATGGTTTTTATTTAGTTTTTTTCCCAGATGTGACAGAGCTGTGTGTATAAAACTAGCGAATGGTTTTTATTTAGTTTTTTTCCCAGATGTGACAGAGCTGTGTGTGTAAAACTAACAAATGGTTTTTATTTAGTTTGAAAGTCCTGATATGTCTCCATGTGGTCGCCTGGACTAAAAGCGACAATGTTAAATGGTCCCCTGCGCCTTCCTTTGAATTTGGTCATTGCTTCACATCCTCTGTCCACATCTGAAAACAGACGCAAACAGTTGAACAGGGCTTGTGATGCCATCCGTCGAGACATTTTCATTAGATCTGTGGTTGTAAATCTCGTTCTGTTTTCCATTACAGTTTGGTTCAGCTCCAAGAAACACCTGATTTATTTTGATTTTCTGAAAACAATTCTTTGGCCTTTTTTTGGTTGGTTTGTATTTTTAGGAAAAGAAAAGAAGGGTGTGGTGGCCGAATGGTTACAGTCCTGGATTCTTACCCGAGTTTCCTGAGTTCAAACTCCAGTCACGGCACGTGGTGGGTTAAGGGAAGAGATTCCTCTGATCTCCCAGGTCAACAAATGTGCCTGAACCTCCTTTGTGTGTACATATACATGCAGAAGATCAAATGCGCACATTTAAGATCCTGGAATCCATGTCAGTATTTGGCGGGTTATGGAAACAAGAACATACCCAGCATGCACACCCCCAAGTGAAACAGGGAGTTGCCGCCTTGAAGAAGATAAAGAAAGAAAAGAAGAAAATTTGAAGGAAGAAGGAAAAGAAGATGATAAAGTTTTTCATTTGTGCCAGGTCATTGATAGTTGTTTCAGTGTTTCTCTGTATTGTAGTGTGTGTGTATGTGTGTTTTTGTTCCCATTACTCAGCCATATACTGTTCAGGTGAAAGCTTGTAGTTTGAATCTAACATGAAAAGATGGTGATAAACAATCCAATTCAGGTACAGTTGAGAGAAGATCCATCGTATCACAATAATAGGAAGTCAGATCTGTAACAGATTGTGATTTTATTTTATTT
Organism: Babylonia areolata; assembly: GCF_041734735.1. Lineage (NCBI taxonomy): Eukaryota > Metazoa > Mollusca > Gastropoda > Neogastropoda > Buccinidae > Babylonia > Babylonia areolata. Next base: position 41,120,601 of record NC_134904.1, on the reverse strand, counting down.
TATTTTTATTGATTTATTTTTTTCATGTCTTAAAACAAAAACGTCACATGCAAGAAAAAGGCTTTCTTTTCATTATGAAATAGAAAATATATTATTCTGTTTTTCTGCCACATCTTTTATGATTGTTTGTTTACAAAATAAAATATATTTTTAAAGATATGAAAGACACTATGATACCCATAATCACATTTCTTTCCACATTTAGATATTTTTCAAACAGCTTACAGAGTTGTCTGTGAAATGATTTGGTTTGAAATCTCTCAGCATTTGCTTTATACTTTTGATGTTTGCACTGCAAGTCACTGAAAAAACAAACAAGAAAAATGTGCCTTCTGCAGTGCTGTGATTATAAGTACTGAACAACATCAAACCTTGTAGACTGAATCCTGAATTAGCAATGCATAATATTGCATTGATTTGACGTTGTTGTGTGTAGATTCCAAGATCTTGCTTTAAACCTGAAATTTTAACTCTTTGTTGTTGTGCCTCCATTTATAAATGAATTGCATTTCACTGAGAATGCTTTCTGAGTATATCTATGTATATTGAATGTATGGATTCTCGTGTCTTTGCATCTGTTCATATGGTGATGGATATCCAGTTGTTGTTGTTGTTTTTTCTGTGCTCTGTGGAAATAACTACCTGAAGTCAAATGTAATGGGTCAGTGATATTATTTCATTACTACAGATGAAATTTTAAATTCCAATATTTTGATGGTATTGATACCCCAAAAAAAAGAAGAGGGGGAAGAAAAACAACATTTAATGAATATTGCGCTCACTGTTCATTTTCCTGTCAAATTTTATGATACGCAGTATCTCTGGTGCATGTGTTCTGTGGAGTCAGTGTTGGCAATATGGAATGTTTCCTGTAATATTAGTTATGCCTTTGTGGACGTGTTTTTAATGCAGGGCATACATCTAAGTAGTGCCTACCATATCAGTCTTTTTCTTTTTAATTTATTTGTCTTGTCTAGTTTTTATCACAGTTGATGACATTAATGTGAAATGATTTTGTTATGTGCATTTCAATTAATTGTAAATTAATGACAAGAAAGATTTTATAACAAAGATATTTGTGTGCAGCAGCAAATGGCAGATTTTTTATTTCTCTTTTTTTTTTCTTTTTTTTTTTTTTTTTTCTTTTTTTCCAGTACGAGTTTGAATGGATTTGAATGAGTCCAGAGCAATGTTTATTTCAAACATGGATGGTTATTGACATTGATGTGGTAATTCAGAACAATATCAGTGAATTTTTTTGCTGGTTTCACTCATTGTGGATGTCTTCCAGCAAATGATTTTTAGTTTTTATTTAACATGTATGCAGTATGGAGAAGGCTGGAGGAGGGGAGACAACTGGAGAGTGAGGGTGGGGGGTTGTGAAGGAAGACTCTAACGGGACACTTTGCTCTTACACACAGCGTGAAGTGGGTCAGGTTACTGCCAGTCAGTGATAAGACAGGTGTAGAAAGTGAAGTCTGTCAGATTTGTCAGCTTTCATGCAGATTTTTGAAAAGAGCACAGCACTCAGAATTCATTGTGTGTGTTCGCAGGGAAAGTGAATCTGTGTGTGTGTGTGTGTGTGTGAGAGAGAGAGAGTCAGTCTCTGTGTGTCTGTATGCTGGCATAATGTACAAAGTGATGTCTGTGTTATGTACATGCAACTCATCTTAAATTAAGGTTGTGAAAAATAATCTGTAAGTGAATGGCAATCGTTAGGAAAATTTGATGATGATGATGTCTGCTTTTAAAAGAACAATGCTCTTTTTTCCTTTTTTTAAGAATAATTATTTCTGACGTTAAATGAAGCCCTAAAAGGTTTCAAGTCAAAATACTGGGTTTTTTTCAGTGTTCATGTCCAACATGACTTTGCTCCCTACCTGTTGATGAACTTGCTATGTTGTAAACCTCATCATAATAATAAGAAAATAGACACTTAATGAACAACAGCGTTACTTTAGTTTTCTACCTCATTTTCAAAGTCACCTTTGTCGCTGCTGTCCAGCAGATCAAGTAAAATTCCGGACACCTCTTCTGCACTGTATGTCTCAGCAGCCATGAGACATGCTCAACAACAACCTTTTGCTTTAAAATAAAGAAAGCAACGCATCAAAATCAAGCCCAACTTGCTGAGAAATGGCTTCAAACACCCTGCAAGGCAGTCCCTGTCAGCGAATGAAGTTTCAGTTGTCATGTGACCAGCCAGACTATTGATTATCAAGTCAGTCCCTATCAGCAAATGAAGTTTCAGTTGTCATGTGACCAGCCAGACTATTGATTATGCAATGACCCCTGAACTGCATCAGGAATGAAAGAAAGGCTTAAACGAGACAGCGATGAAAAGATGTCCCCAAATTATCCTGAGGTGAAGATGGCAGTATGACACCTCTTTCCATCCTCCTGATCTTCATTCCCTGTGAATGGGAAACCTCTTGACCTTTTATAAAGGGCTTGGTATTGTGACAAGACTCGCTGATACTGGTGTCTGTAAAGGTACCATTTCTTGCTGACTTGGACAGTCTACAGCCAAAGCCATTTTGTTAGAGGTATTTCTTTTTTGGTGGTGGTTGTGTTGTTGTCTCTCTCCTTTTTTTTCCTTCTTTTTTTCTCCTTTCTTTCTTCCTTTCTGTGGGCAGTTTTATGTGTGTGATGTCAAGACCTTTCAGTTGATGTTCATCAAGTTAATGTTCATTCAGTTGATGTTCATTAAGTTGATGTTGTTCCTGCTGCCTTACACCCTGAACACTGTTCTTGCCAGTCAGCCTGTTTGTATTGTGCATTGCTTCGTATGATACTTCTGAATGACAAAGATACATTACATCTTATGCTTATATTGTGCATTGCTCCGTATGATATTTCTGAATAACATTGATACATTACATCTTATGTTTATATCATATATTAATCCATGTACCAGTTCTTCAAACAAAGATTCAGTAAAGCATGTGGGGAAAAAAAAGCTCCAAGGGAAAATAATCTGGCTTGGAGGAAACAGAAAAAAAGGGCACAAATAAAGGGAAGAAAAAGGAACAAGACAACAAAAAGCAAAACAAACCTATGAAAAAAATAAAATAAAAAGGGGGGTGGGAGGTTGGGGGGTGTGGGGGGTGGCTAGTGTAACAGAATAGTATGATACCAGGTTTTCTCTCAGTTGTTGGGATACCTGAAATTTTGAAATGTCCAATTTCGTTCTGAGTGCCTGTATGTTGTGTTGTATTGCTCTTTTGTCACAACAGATTTCTCTGTGTGAAATTCAGGCTGCTCTCCCCAGGGAGAGAACATTGCTTGAGTGCAGTGCCACCCTTTTTTTTCTTCTTTTTTAATTTTTTTTTTATCTGTCTGCAAGTGCATTTGTTTTCCTGTCTAAAGAGGATTTTTCTGCAGTTTTCCCAGTGTGGAATGAAGCAAGGGAGATAAGCGGCTGTCTTCTCTCCAAACTGTCATTGTCAGTACTGAACATTTCAGTTCTGTTGCAGTTGACGAAAAGAGATGTCTGATATGATTGTTCTGTACTGCAAACATTTCCTGTCTCTGTGACCATTCCTTATGAATGATTGATAATGTGTTTATGGTGTTGTGTAGTTTTTCTTACGCTGTTGCATTTCTATTTTTCCTCATTTTACAGTTGTCAACATGTGTGTGTGTGTGATGGCTTTGAGTCGGTTATGGTTTTCTTGCCAGGTTGAGTGTGTGTGTGTGTGTGTGTGTGTGAGTATATTGCCTAAGTTACAAATGGCGGAGTAAGTGTGCAATTTTATGTACATTAACTCATCCTCTCTGTCTCTGTCTGTCTGTCTTTCTGTCTGTAACTGTCTCTCTTTGTCTCTAAGTGTCTGTGTTGAATCAATATGAAATGGTTGGGTACTAAATGCACATGTAATATGTATGTATATATTAAACACACCTTATGCTTTCAGGATTTTTTGGGATGTTTTTTCTATTATTTTCACATTT
>NC_134904.1:41099147-41111647 GCF_041734735.1 Babylonia areolata | reverse complement strand
GACCACTGGTGAACACTGGATCACAAGTCCAACGCTGACCACTGGTGAACACTGGGTCACAAGTCCATCGCTGATCACTGGTGAACACTGGATCACAAGTCCAACGCTGACCACTGGTGAACACTGGATCACAAGTCCAACGCTGACCACTGGTGAACACTGGATCACAAGTCCAACGCCTGACCGCTTCTTTCTCTGCCCAATCTCCCACTTCTAGTTTACAGATATACACATGGTGGCACTGTAGTGTAGCGACACGCTCTCCCTGGGGAGAGCAGCCTGAATTTCACACAAAGAAATCTGTTGTGATAAAAAGAAATACAAATACACAAATACAAATACAAATAACAAACGAAAATAAATACAGATAATATGAAAACAAACAGCCCAGCTAGATATATAAAAGAAAAACGCTACTCCAGATATCACCAGCATGTGTGTTTCCCCACGTGTGGGTGCACAGAAGTTTGCTGAATGTGGAACATTTTTATTTGTTATTAATTTCAGTCATTAGTCTTTTGTGTGTCTTTCAGTATTAATTTAATGATTCACTTATTCATTTTGTTTGATCATTTCATTTCATTTTACGTTGTTTTGTTTTGTTGCATTATTTCATTTCACTTATGTTGGTGTTTCCTACCAGGTTCTCTCTCTGCCCACCTTCCCACCTCTAGTTTACAGACACACATGTGAATAACAAGCAAAAATGAACACAGATAATATGAAAACAAACAGCCCAGCTAGATATATAAAAGAAAAAACGCTACTATTCATTTATATTTATATTTATTTTTTGTTATTTTACTTTATTTTATTTTTATTTTTATGTTATTTTATTTTGATTATTTATTTATTTATTTATTTTTATTTGTTATTTCATTTTGATTATTTATTTTGATTATTTATTTATTTATTTTATGTTATTTATTTATTTATTTTCGCAAGGCCTGACTAAGCGCGTTGGGTTATGCTGCTGGTCAGGCATCTGCTTGGCAGATGTGGTGTAGCGTATATGGATTTGACCGAACGCAGTGACGCCTCCTTGAGCTACTGATACTGATTGATACTGATACTGATACTGATTGATACTGATACTGATTGATACTGATACTGATACTGATTGATACTGATACTGATTGACAGTGATACTGATTGATACTGATACTGATTGATACTGATACTGATACTGATTGATACTGATACTGATACTGATTGATACTGATACTGATACTGATTGATACTGATACTGATTGACAGTGATACTGATTGATACTGATACTGATTGATACTGATAGTGATACTGATTGATACTGATACTGATTGATACTGATAGTTATAGTGATTGATACTGATACTGATTGATAGTGATACTGATTGATACTGATACTGATTGATAGTGATAGTGACTGATAGTGATAGTGATACTGATTGATAGTGATACTGATTGATAGTGATAGTGATACCAGGTTCCCAAGGACTGACCAGTGCTGTGGGTTTCAGCAGAGATCAGACATCTGCTCCATGTTTTTATTGTTTTTTTCCAGCAGATGTGGTGTGGTGGACGTGGATCAGTCTGCACACTTTCAGACCTCCTTGAAACTGACACTCTTGAAACACCAAAGAATACCTATCATATAGATGAAATGTCCTAATATCACATCAGAGACCCAGCACCAAGGACTACCTGTCATTATACATGCACCACAACACCACATGACGCATATCGCATGTCACATCAGAGACCCAGCACCAAGGATTACTTGTCATTATACATGTATCACAACACCACATGACGCATATCGCATGTCACATCAGAGACCCAGTATCAAGGATTACCTGTCATCCTAACGGCTTTGTGCAGGGCTATGGCACAGAGTTCTACACCAAAGATGAGTACTATGAGGGCGAGTGGTACGCCGGCAAGCGCAGTGGCTGGGGCCGCATGTACTACAAAGACGGCAACATCTATGAGGGCGAGTGGTTCGACGATCAGCGAAACGGCCAGGGCATGCTTCGGCTGGGTGAGTAATGGTTTCTGGATGGGTCAGGGTGGTGTGTTGTGGTGTTGTGTGGTGTGTTGTGTGGTGTGGTGTGTGGTGTGGTGTGTTGTGTTGTGTGGTGTGTTGTGTGGTGTGGTGTTGTGTGGTGTGGTGTGGTGTTGTGTGGTGTGGTGTGGTGTGGTGTGTTGTGTGGTGTGGTGTTGTGTGGTGTGGTGTGGTGTTGTGTGTTGTGTTGTACTGTGTTACGCTGTGTTGTGTTGTACTGTGTTACGCTGTGTTGTGCTGTGTTATGGTGCATTGTGCTCTGGTGTGTTGTGCTGTGCTGAGTTACGCTGTGTTGTGTTGTACTGTGTTACGCTGTGTTGTGCTGTGTTATGGTGCATTGTGCTCTGGTGTGTTGTGCTGTGCTGAGTTACGCTGTGTTGTGTTGTACTGTGTTACGCTGTGTTGTGTTGTACTGTGTTACGCTGTGTTGTGTTGTACTGAGTTACGCTGTGTTGTGTTGTACTGTGTTACGCTGTGTTGTGCTGTGTTATGGTGCATTGTGCTCTGGTGTGTTGTGCTGTGCTGAGTTACGCTGTGTTGTGGTGTGCTGTGTTGTGTGTGCATTTTTTTTTCCATCTTTGTGAATCACTTATGCTTGCAAGCGTGTGAATGACTGGTGTGTAAGGTCTTTGATTTGTCTCTGCACAAGATTCTGTGCTAAATAAATACTTATCAATATTATTATTATTGGTATTAGTATTATTAGTATCATTATTATCATTGTGTTGTGATGTACTGTAGTGTACTGAACTGAACTATATTGCACTGTACCGTACTGGATTCAACTATATTGTACTGTACTGTACTGTACTGTACTGTACTGTATTGTACAGTGTTGCAGTGAAGTATCAGCACAGACTGTGACAACTTTTTCAATATTTCATTGTTTGTCTTTCCCTCCACCCACGTGAACAACAGTCAACGAGAATCGCTACGAAGGCTCGTGGAAGAACGACATGAAGAATGGCCCGGGCAAGTTCTATTACCTGGATTCCGGACAGGTGTTTGAAGGAGTCTGGCTGAATGACACGCCCAAGTGTGGCACCATGAGAGACTTTGGCCGGGAGAACGCTCCGGAACCCACGCAATATCCCATCCCATCGGTAGGTATTTGTCAGCAGTCTGACATCATCAGCACAGCCTCGTCTTCTCTGCTGTAAGCAGTGCAGTGGTGTAGATAATATGCCAGGTTCTGTGTGGGGGTTTGTGGGGGTTTTTTTCCCTGTTTTTTGTTTGACATAGTTAAGCAGTCCTGATATTGCCCTGTGCAGTCAGCTGGACTATCGGCAGCAATGTCAAGTTCTTTACTCTTCACTTTGTAATGAAAGCCAGATATATTAATTTTCCTGTTTTGGGGGTTGTTGTTTTTTCTGACAGGTTCAAAGTATGAATGAAACCAAAGAGAAAAATGTTTTTCTAGACGCTTGGATTGGATGCATCCTGGCTAGGTTGATGTTTCTTTGACCCATGAAACATTGACATGGATCACAACATCCATCACATGTTTTGGATGTTCACCTTACATGCATATAATAATAATGATAATAATAATATACATTTATATAGCACCCTTTCTGTCTAAGAGCTCAGGGTGCTTTACATGAAAAAACATATTACAAGTTACATAAAACATTCATGACCACTCTTTCTCAAAAACCCCTCCCCCCTCCCCCCCCCCCACTCACACTCTCCCCCTCCCACTCTACATACATCCAAAGTGAGCTGACATGGGTGGTGTTGGAGAACAAGGAAGCTGAGAGTACTTATAGATAGGTTTTAAAAAGATGAGTTTTTAGTGATGAGCGAAAAGTAGAAATAGAATCAGATGCACATATATGATGAATAGCACCCTGGGCCTCTTGCTGGGCAAATGCATAACCCTCTGACCATCGCTTCTGTCAGTACAAGAGCTGAACTGCTCTGATGGCTATAGTTTCTGAAACATGAGTTAAAATCTGATTATCAATGTACTCAGCACATATACCTGCATAATTTTTTTTTTCAAAGATCCTATACTGTCAGTGATGGCGTGTTATAACAAGCAAACGTTTTGCTGATTAAATATGGACAAACCTGCTTCACAGCAGTATGTGCACAGAGGAAATGAAAATGGCGTAAGTGATCGTTGGGCAATGATAGTGTTTAGATGGGCCGTGAGAAGGTCTCTTTGACATAATACATGCTGGAATATTCTGGAATTCTGACATTACATGTGCTGAAATAGTCTTCATCTTCTGTGTTCGTGGGCTGCAGTTTTCACAGTCACTCTTGTGTATAGCTGGACTTTTTCATGCATGATCGTTTTTACTCCCTTTTCAGGGCTGTGTATGCCAGGTATGTTCTTCTTTCCACAACTCACTGGACACATGAATCGGTCAATGGATCCTTAATGTGCGTGTTTGATCTTCTGCATATGTATACGTGTGAGGTGTTCAGGTGTACCCAATGAGCCTGACTATCTGTTGACCTGAGAGATGGGTAAAATCTCCTGAGAGATGGGTAAAATCTCCTGAGAGATGGGTAAAATCTCCTGAGAGATGGGTAAAATCTCCTGAGAGATGGGTAAAATCTCCGCCCTTAACCCACCAGGCGCCAAGACTGGGATTTGAACACAGGATCCACTTTAACCACTCAGCTGTTGCCCCTGTCAGTGCTAGAATGATAATGTGGACCACACTGTAACATAGTGTTCCATTCTGTGCTGAATACAATAATGTTGACACACTGTTCCATTCTGTGGTGAATACAGTAATGTTGACACACTGTTCCATTCTGTGCTGAATACAATAATGTTGACACACTGTTCCATTCTGTGGTGAATACAGTAATGTTGACACACTGTTCCATTCTGTGCTGAATACAATAATGTTGACACACTGTTCCATTCTGTGGTGAATACAGTAATGTTGACACACTGTTCCATTCTGTGCTGAATACAATAATGTTGACACACTGTTCCATTCTGTGCTGAATACAATAATGTTGACCACACTGTGACATACTGTTCCATTCAGTGATGAATACAATTATACCAACACACTGTTCTATTCTCTCTCTGTTGCAGATCGAGCTTGCCAACCCAGAAGGAGTGATGGCAGAAGCAGAAGAAAAGTTTCTCCAGGATCAAGAATGATGATCCGTGTTAGATTAATCATTATTCAGTTCATCGCCATGTCTCAGGATCAAGAATGATGTTCCATGTGAGGATAATCTTTATAGACTTTCATCACCATGTCTTAGGATCACCAGTTTGTCACAAGATCCCGTGTAAATACGGAGAAAAGAAAGGCACACAGATGATGAGAATCTTCAAAGAAGGTACAGATGTATATACTCTCTCCTTTTGATCTCTTTGCATTTCATGCTGAACGCCTATGAAAACGAAGATAAAACCAAGAAGGAAGAGAATACACCAAACTGATCACAAAGTCTGGTCAACTACATGTGAAGTGATTGAGTATCAGTGCATTGGAATCCGGGAGGCTATCATCTCTATGTGCACACCAAAAAAAAGTTTCTTTGGACAAAACTATCATAAAAGAATTGGGAACTGGTTCTCAGTCACTGAATCATCCATCACACTCAGTGTTGAAAGCTTAACACCAGCTTGTATTGTGAGTGTTTGGTCGATTTTTATTTCGTTTGGCTGAGCAATGTTTTTCTGTATATATAATGAATGTTTGTTTTTTGCTTGGCTGGGTGTTGTTTTGTTTCTTTGTTTGGCTGGGTGTTGTTTTGTTTCTTTGTTTGGCTGGGTTTGTTTTGTTTCTTTGTTTGGCTGGGTGTTGTTTTGTTTCTTTGTTTTGCTGGGTTTGTTTTCCAGTTGTAAACTTCCCGAGTGTAGCTGTCAGTCATTGGTCATGGGTGGGTGTGCTGAAGGCTGTGCTGAAAGCTATGCTGAAGGCTGTGCTGAATGTCTGTTACATAACTGGTTCGCTGGCACCGCTGTTCTGTTATTGCTATCACTGACCCCGGCTGGTTTTTCTCTTTTTATTTTCCTTTTCCATTTCTTATCAGTAATCCTGATTTGTAAGCAAGAAGCGCCATGGCAGAGTCGTTAGGCGTTGGGCTTCTTTTCTTCTAGTGTTCACTAGTGATTAGGGTTCGAAGCCTTGTGTCGTTATGGTGTTGTATTCTTGGGAAAGGCACTTTCTGATTGTCCTCATTCCACCCAGGTGTTACTTCGGTTGGGAAAAGGTTAAAGGGAAAGGGGAGAAGATTTGACCCCGCCTTCCCATGTTGAGCCCCAGACACAGAGGGTGGCAGAATGGTTAAAGCGTGTATCTGCCACTATACGGTGTCCGTGACGGTTTGAGTTCCATTCCCCGTCTCGCTGTTTGTCCCAAGTTTCACTGGAAAATCAAACTGACCGTCTGGTCATTCGTATGTGACGATAAACCGAGATCACGTGAAGAAACAGGGCAACATAAACTGATGTTGTCCTCTGGCAAAGTTCGAAGAAGAAATCCACTCTGATATGTACACAAATAAGTATCCACACACTTTAGGCCTAACTGAGCGCTTTGGGTTACGCTGCTGGTCAGACATCAGCTTAGCAGAAGTGGTGTGAAGTATATGGATTTGTCCGAACGCAGTAACGCCTCCTTGAGAAACTGAAACTCACTGTTCCCCTTAGCTGTTAAAGGCTGTGGGGCCTTTAAACTTTTAATCTGTTAATTACGTGCATATGAGTGTGTTATATAAGTGTATTATGCCTGTCTGTACATTGGGACTGCTATTGTGTCTATCAGTGTGTGTGTCAGTATTGGATGCATGCGACTGTGTGTATAAACAGTTACGAAAAGGCACATAATTATAAAACCAGTGCTTGTGGTTGAGCGTGCACATTTGAGAATCCGTGTTTACCGCCCCCCCCCTCCGACCCCCTACCCTCCACCCCTCCACAACATTGTTCCATGCCAACTTCATGATTTCATTTCAGAAGTACTTTCCCCTGAATTGCATAAATCGTTTCCCGTCTAGACTGTTGCCTATATTTTCAGATATTCCAATTTTCAGTGTTTCGTGTATAATTCCAGATGTTCTAAATGTTTTGTCTTTGACACGGTTTTTGTGATCTGCATTTAATATTGGGTCGGGTTGATAGATGTGTGTGTGTGTGTGTGTGTGTGTGTGTGTGTGAACAGAAATTGAAAGTCTATTATGAAGTATAAGAATTATATAATTATACACCTTTACCTTTTATATTTTAAATTTTTAATTGCTTACATTATATCAATCACATTGCTCCCATCATTTTGTGGTACGTTGTTATATATAAAATATACATGCTGAACACCAGAGGAAATCATGATTATCATCAAGGTGTGTGAATAAATGTTGATGACCAACAAAGTGTTGACGGTAATTTCAGTTCAATGTTGTTGTGCATGGGGCTGTCATGAGTGTATACACTGACATACACACACAAACACACACGCGCGCGCGCGCTCGCTCGCATGACGGTGACACACACACACACACACACACACACACACACACATATTTACACGCGCACACATTCAAACTCACACACACTCGCATACACTGGCGCACACACACACACACACACACACACACACACACACGTGTAATTTATGTCAAGTATTGTTGGTTTTTCAGTAGTGCGTGTGGTTTGTGTGTGTGTGTGTGTGTGTGTGTGCCGTGTGTGTGTGTGTGTGTGTGTGTGTGTGGGAGGGGGGTGGGTTGAGAGAGAAAGGACGTGGTATGAGAGTAGGACGTGCTGAGGACACACTGTCACTAGTCAAGTTTTACGTAAGGTCACACCATACGTTACATTCAAACAACTCATTATACGAGTATTTCAGATTGTATCGATTTTTGTTAGTCAAACCACGGTAGCGCTTGCACTAGTGATAATAGGCATTTAAATAAACTCGATAAACTCTCTACAGTTATTTCTCAAACTGTCCGTTTTGTATTTTGTCCCAAAACAATTGCAGCTGTTAAGCAGGCTTGACATATCTGTTTTAATGGATCACTTCAGGAAGCACTGTTCTAAAACTGGAATATAAATCTGTTGAAATTTTATCATGAGTGGTTATCAGCCCCATTCAGGAAATACTTCACACACTGTCCGGTGGTCTCCAGCTGACCCTTCAGCAGGCTAAAAATACATGGGCTACTCACAGGCACTTGAAATTGTAATTTGGTTGGCTACTCATCTGACGAGATAAATCATTGTTAATATACAGATATCAAATCATTGCAAAGGTGTGTCTAGATATTACTGTCAATATATTTTCTCCTACGTCTAAAGTCAGACAGTTCGAACTACCGAGGTGTCAGTAACATTCTTGTCTATTATTTTATCGCCGGCAAAAACACTTACCAGAGTGCTGTTGAACAGACTCATCCCGGCCATCACTGAAGAATTTCTCCCAGAGAGTCAGAGTGGTTTCAGACCCCACCGAGAAACCAGCGACATGCTGTTTGTCGTCAATCAACTACGAGAAAATTGTCAAGAGTGAAACAAAGGGCAGCATGTCACTTTTGTAGATCTTACAAAGGCCTTTGACACCGTCAACAGAAGTGGACTGTGGACGATAAAGGAAAAACCAGGCTGTCCGCCAAGGTTCCTCAGCGTGATCACACAGCTGCATGAGGGTCAGCTTGGTCAGGTCAGTCATGGTCACACTCTCTCACAGCCCTTCATCATCGCAAATGGCGTTAAATAAGGCTGCGTTCTTGCCCCCACTTCGTATTCATTGTTTTCCAGCATGGTGCTGCAACAAGCCTTGAAAAACCTACACAACAGTTTCAGTTTCAGTATCTACACAACAATGATGGTGTATGCGTCCACTCACTCTCTGAGGGCAGTCTGTTCACCCTGAGATGTCTACATGCCTACACTAAGACCATTGATCATCTTACTGGTTCACACTGAGACTGCTCTGCAGCTTTATAACGTCTTCCTTTGCTGAGGCTGTAACTGTCTGACCGGACAAGATGTCAGCCTGAAGAAGTCAGATGTTCTCTAACAAGCCGCTGCTTGTGAAGAGTACCACCCTCCTATTGCTATTGGCAAGACTGCTCTCAAAACAGCAGGGCAGTTCTGCTACCTTGGGTGTGTCGTATCATCAGACTCCAAGATTGACAAGGAGATTGACAACACACTCTTATAAAACCAGCAGTGTATTCGGCAGACTGTTTTAGTCTAGACAGACAAGAACGTCAAATCCTCCACCAAGGTCAAGGTCTACCGAGCAGATGTGTCAACCACGCTTCTCTACAGTGTCCAGTCCTGGGCTACATATCGTCGCCACATCCGCCTCCTGGGACGCCTTTCACCCACGTTGCCTCCGTACCATCCTCAACACCCACTGGATGTCTACATCACAAATGTTTGAAAAAAAACAAAAAACAAAAAAACAACCGACAAAACAAACAAACAAACAAACAAACAAACAAACAACAACAACAACAACAACAACAACAACACACACACACACACACACACACACACACATACACACACACACACACACACACACACACAAACAAACAAAAAACAACAAAAAACAAAAACAAAAACAAAAAACAAGCAGTTAAGAATCATGATTGAATTTCACGGGGAAAGAAGTGAAATGATTTAGATGATCGACATTTGGTTAGAAAAACAAACCCAGAGAGAGAAAAAACAACAACAACACAACACGAAAAACAGCCCAGTATTTGTGACTGAAATTAATGGAGGGAAATAACCGTACCAACAGTTTCCAGCACCTCAAAATTATCACTGCATTTCCTGGGGGGAAGGGGGGAGGAGGGGGAAAGAGGGGAGGCGGGATGGAGGGTGGAGGGGGCCGATGGGTGGGAGGAGGGGGAACAGAAACAACAGAAAATGAAAAGCATGCGCCTGTAGACCCTTTCCGGCGGGTACAGGAGGTTCTATGACGCAGCAAAGCATCGGACCTTCATTCCTTCACACCGTCCGGTTCACTCGTCTGTTGCTGAGGAGGTGAGCATTGACTCAGCCTTGTCCGCCAGTGCCAGACCTCATCTGGTGCTCAGGGTGTGAGCAGTGACTCAGCATTGTCCGCCAGTGCCAGACCTCATCTGGTGCTGAGGGTGTGACCAGTGACTCAGCCTTGTCCGCCAGTGCCAGACCTCATCTGGTGCTCAGGGTGTGAGCAGTGACTCAGCATTGTCCGCCAGTGCCAGACCCCAGTGCCAGACCTCATCTGCTGCTGAGGAGGTGAGCATTGACTCAGCCTTGTCCGCCAGTGCCAGACCTCATCTGCTGCAAGGACATTGCTAGTTCTTCAGCTGTCTTCTTCTTCCCTCAGCTGTGTGAAGAGACACTGGGGCACCGCAGTTCAGAACTGTTCACCAGATTGCTCCAGGTCTGTCGTCGTGTGTCCGGCAAAGCCTTGTTCTAACGGTCTGTATTTTAAGAGGAAACTAATTATTTTTATTTATCTATTTATTTTTTTTAATTATAGATTTTGTTGAATTATGTACGATGTAAAAAAAAAAAAAAAAAAAAAAAAAAAATCAGCTGGAGATTCAAGTGTGTGTGTGTGTGTGTGTGTGTGTGTGTGTGTGTGTGTGTGTTAGATGCTGTTGTTTTTTTTGTTTTCGTTTCTTTCTTTTTTTTTGTTTGTTTGTTGTTGGTTTTTCTGTTGTTGGAGGGGGGGGGGGGTGTGTGGCTATTTCACCCCTATTAATGATACTAACAACTAACTCTCATGTTCCAGAAGAAAAATGCGAATGCTCTTGAGAAAACCGCCTCGCATGGCGGTCTGTGCGAAAAACAAACCAGGCCCACCATTCTCCCCGTCTCTTCCTCTGCGTCGCCATTTCATGCGGTACACACAGTGCGATGACGTCATCCCCGGACTCAGTGACGTCAAACCCTTCGACGCTCTTCCAGGACCAAGCGGACACAAGGCAGTTCCGTTTATTGGGACCATGTTCATGTTGAAGCCCTTCGGTCAGTGTGTCTGTCTGTCAGTCTGTCTGTCTGTTTATTGGGACCATGTTCATGTTGAAACCTTTCGGTCAGTGTGTCTGTCTGTCTGTTTATTGGGACCATGTTCATGTTGAAGCCCTTCGGTCAGTGTGTGTGTGTGTCTGTCTGTCTGTTTATTGGGACCATGTTCATGTTGAAGCCCTTCGGTCAGTGTGTCTGTCTGTCTGTCTGTTTAGTGGGACCATGTTCATGGTGAAGCCCTTCGGTCAGTGTGTCTGTGTGTCTGTTTGTCTGTTTATTGGGACCATGTTCATGTTGAAGCCCTTCGGTCAGTGTGTGTGTGTGTGTCTGTTTGTCTGTTTATTGGGACCATGTTCATGTTGAAGCCCTTCGGTCAGTGTGTGTGTGTGTCTGTTTGTCTGTTTAGTGGGACCATGTTCATGTTGAAGCCCTTCGGTCAGTGTGTGTGTGTGTCTGTTTGTCTGTTTATTGGGACCATGTTCATGGTGAAACCTTTCGGTCAGTGTGTGTGTGTGTCTGTTTGTCTGTTTATTGGGACCATGTTCATGGTGAAGCCCTTCGGTCAGTGTGTCTGTCTGTCTGTCTGTCTGTTTATTGGGACCATGTTCATGTTGAAGCCCTTCGGTCAGTGTGTCTGTCTGTCTGTCTGTCTGTTTATTGGGACCATGTTCATGTTGAAGCCCTTCGGTCAGTGTGTCTGTCTGTCTGTCTGTCTGTTTATTGGGACCATGTTCATGTTGAAACCCTTCGGTCAGTGTGTCTGTCTGTCTGTCTGTCTGTTTATTGGGACCATGTTCATGTTGAAACCCTTCGGTCAGTGTGTCTGTCTGTCTGTCTGTCTGTTTATTGGGACCATGTTCATGTTGAAACCCTTCTGTCAGTGTGTCTGTCTGTCTGTCTGTCTGTTTATTGGGACCATGTTCATGTTGAAGCCCTTCGGTCAGTGTGTCTGTCTGTCTGTCTGTCTGTTTATTGGGACCATGTTCATGTTGAAGCCCTTCGGTCAGTGTGTCTGTCTGTCTGTCTGTCTGTTTATTGGGACCATGTTCATGTTGAAGCCCTTCGGTCAGTGTGTCTGTCTGTCTGTCTGTCTGTTTATTGGGACCATGTTCATGTTGAAACCCTTCGGTCAGTGTGTCTGTCTGTCTGTCTGTCTGTTTATTGGGACCATGTTCATGTTGAAACCCTTCGGTCAGTGTGTCTGTCTGTCTGTCTGTCTGTTTATTGGGACCATGTTCATGTTGAAACCCTTCGGTCAGTGTGTCTGTCTGTCTGTCTGTCTGTTTATTGGGACCATGTTCATGGTGAAACCTTTCGGTCAGTGTGTCTGTCTGTCTGTCTGTCTGTTTATTGGGACCATGTTCATGTTGAAACCCTTCGGTCAGTGTGTCTGTCTGTCTGTCTGTCTGTTTATTGGGACCATGTTCATGTTGAAACCCTTCGGTCAGTGTGTCTGTCTGTCTGTCTGTCTGTTTATTGGGACCATGTTCATGGTGAAA
>NC_134904.1:41079147-41094147 GCF_041734735.1 Babylonia areolata | reverse complement strand
TGAAAGGGTACCTGTGAAAGGGTACCTGCGGGAAGGAGAGGACTGGGCCCTACCTTCCTTCACACCTGGGTGGAGTGAGGAAATTCGGAGTACTGTGCCTCTCCCCAGGCCACAACACCATGCCGAAACAGGGACTCGAACTCTGACCACTGGTGAACGAGACCAAGAGCCCAACGTCTCACTGGCCTGGCCGCGCTGCCTCCTGTCATGTGTGTGTGTGTGTGTGTGTGTGTGTGTGTGTGTGTGTGTGTGTGTGTGTGTGTGTGTGTGTGTGTGTGTGTGTGTGTGTGTGTGTGAAATCTCTAAACAACAGGCAACAGAAAAAGAGACCAGCAAGAAGAATGTCGAATTTTGAAGACAAATTCAAAATCAGATCACTTTTTTTTTTCTCTCATCGTCGTCACATTTTCTGCCAGGTTGTCGTTCCCTCTTCCATCCGGGGTGGCTCGCATCCTGCCATCCGACACCGTGCTGGGTGGATACCACGTGCCCAAAGGGGTAGGTCAGGCCACGCAATGGTCTTTTCTTCTTTCTTTCTTCTTCTGGCAGAGAAAAGTGCGAACAGTATTTCATTTCCATTCATGTCACAATACATCTTCAGTCATGAATCCAACAGAGTCTTTTATGAAGTCTTGTCGTAATATGCGTTGTTGTTGTGTGAAGATGTTGTTGTTGTTGTTGTTGTTGTTGTCGTTCTTCTTCTTCTTGTCGTAATAAGCGCTGTTGTTGTTGTTGTTCTTCTTCTTCTTCTTCTTCTTCTTCATTTTCCTCCTCCTCCTCCTTCTCCTCCTCCTTCTAGTTAACTGTCATAAAAATTTTACCCCATGACATATACTATTTTAGCGCGTCCTGTTTCATTTTGCTAGATTCTTCTTCAGTCTCATTATTTTTATCCATTCATTTCACGTTGTGTTGTTTCGTAGAAGGGCGCCGTGCCAGGATCAGTTTGGCACCGGACCTCTGATCCAGCGTTCAGCAATGATCGGGGTTTGAATCCCCATTTCTGCATGGTGATGTGTCCTTGGGAAAGGCACTCTGCACCGATTGTCCTTACTGCACCCAGGTGTGAATCCTTGGGAAAGGCACTCTGCACCGATTGTCCTTACTGCACCCAGGTGTGAATCCTTGGGAAAGGCACTCTGCACCGATTGTCCTTACTGCACCCAGGTGTGAATCCTTGGGAAAGGCACTCTACACCGATTGTCCTTACTGCACCCAGGTGTGAACCCCTTGGGAAAGGCACTCTGCACCGATTGTCCTTACTGCACCCAGGTGTGAATGGGCACTCTGCACCGATTGTCTTTACTGCACCCAGGTGTGAATCCTTGGGAAAGGCACTCTACACCGATTGTCCTTACTGCACCAAGGTGTGAATGGGCACTCTACACCGATTGTCCTTACTGCACCCAGGTGTGAATCCTTGGGAAAGGCACTCTACACCGATTGTCCTTACAGCACCCAGGTGTGAATGGGCACTCTACACCGATTGTACTTACTGCACCCAGGTGTGAATCCTTGGGAAAGGCACTCTGCACCGATTGTCCTTACTGCACCCAGGTGTGAATCCTTGGGAAAGGCACTCTACACCGATTGTCCTTACTGCACCCAGGTGTGAATGGGCACTCTGCACCGATTGTCTTTACTGCACCCAGGTGTGAATCCTTGGGAAAGGCACTCTACACCGATTGTCCTTACTGCACCCAGGTGTGAATCCTTGGGAAAGGCACTCTACACCGATTGTCCTTACTGCACCCAGGTGTGAATCCTTGGGAAAGGCACTCTACACCGATTGTCCTTACTGCACCCAGGTGTGAATCCTTGGGAAAGGCACTCTACACCGATTGTCCTTAATGCACCCAGGTGTGAATCCTTGGGAAAGGCACTCTACACCGATTGTCCTTACTGCACCCAGGTGTGAATCCTTGGGAAAGGCACTCTACACCGATTGTCCTTACTGCACCCAGGTGTGAATCCTTGGGAAAGGCACTCTACACCGATTGTCCTTACTGCACCCAGGTGTGAATCCTTGGGAAAGGCACTCTACACCGATTGACCTTACTGCACCCAGGTGTGAATCCTTGGGAAAGGCACTCTACACCGATTGTCCTTACTGCACCCAGGTGTGAATGGGCACTCTACACCGATTGTCCTTACTGCACCAAGGTGTGAATGGGCACTCTACACCGATTGTCCTTACTGTACCCAGGTGTGAATGGGCACTCTACACCGATTGTCTTTACTGCACCCAGGTGTGAATGGGCACTCTACACCGATTGTCTTTACTGCACCCAGGTGTGAATGGGCACTCTACACCGATTGTCCTTACTGCACCCAGGTGTGAACCCTTGGGAAAGGCACTCTACACCGATTGTCCTTACTGCACCTAGGTGTGAATCCTTGGGAAAGGCACTCTGCACCGATTGTCTTTACTGCACCCAGGTGTGAATGGGCACTCTACACCGATTGTCTTTACTGCACCCAGGTGTGAATGGGCACTCTACACCGATTGTCCTTACTGCACCCAGGTGTGAATCCTTGGGAAAGGCACTCTACACCGATTGACCTTACTGCACCCAGGTGTGAATCCTTGGGAAAGGCACTCTACACCGATTGTCCTTACTGCACCCAGGTGTGAATCCTTGGGAAAGGCACTCTACACCGATTGTCCTTACTGCACCCAGGTGTGAATCCTTGGGAAAGGCACTCTACACCGATTGTCCTTACTGCACCCAGGTGTGAATCCTTGGGAAAGGCACTCTACACGGACTGTCCTTACTGCACCCAGGTGTGAACCCTTGGGGAAGGCACTCTACACCGATTGTCCTTACTGCACCCAGGTGTGAATCCTTGGGAAAGGCACTCTACACCGATTGTCCTTACTGCACCCAGGTGTGAATGGGCACTCTGCACCGATTGTCCTTACTGCACCCAGGTGTGAATGGGTACCTGACTTTTGCTTAGAGAGAAGGTCAAAGGTTAAAACAGGGGAAGGAGAGGACTGGGCCCCGCCTTCCTGTGCTGTGCTCTGGACACAGTGGATATGAGTTCACTTCCCCCGATGGCCGTAAAGAGCCACGGGAACTTTAACCTGTTCATTTCATTTCCGTTCTTTCTGCCCCCCCCCCCCCCCTCCCCCTTCCCTCCCTCTCCTCCTCCCCTGTCAGACCACAGTGGGTATCAGCAGCCAACGCACCGCCATGAGCGACACCTACTTCCGGCAGCCACGTCACTTCCTGCCCGAGCGCTGGCTCCGGGACGAGGACGGCCAAAGGGAGACAAGCATTTCGGGATTCGCTCATCTCCCTTTCGGCTTCGGCCCTCGGAACTGTATCGGCAGACGCTTTGCTGAGCAGGAGATCCATCTGGCTGTGGCCAAGGTATGGTCAGCACGCACCGACTGTGTTGTGTTGTATTGGTTCTGTTGTGTTGTGCTGTGCTGTGCTGTGTTGTGCTGTGCTGTGTTGTGCTTTTTAGTTTTGTGCTGGGTCGTGCCGTGCCGTGCCGTGTCGTGCTGTGCAGTGTTGTGCTGTGTTGTGTTGTGTTGTGTTGTGCTGTGCTGTGTTGTGCTGTTTAGTTTCGTGCTGTGTCGTGCCGCGCCGCGCCGTGTCGTGCTGTGCTGTGCTGTGCTGTGCAGTGCTGTGCTGTGCTGTGCTGTGCAGTGCTGTGCTGTTGTGCTTTGCTGTGTTGTGTTGTGCTGTGCTGTGCTGTGTTGTGCTGTTTAGTTTTGTGCTGTGTCGTGCCGCGCCGCGCCGTGTCGTGCTGTGCTGTGCTGTGCTGTGCTGTGTTGTGCTGTTTAGTTTGTGCTGTGTCGTGCCGCGCCGTGCCGTGCTGTGCTGTGCTGTGCTGTGCTGTGCTGTGCAGTGCTGTGCTGTGCTGTGCTGTGCTGTGCTGTGCTGTGTCGTGTCGTGTCGTGTCGTGCTGTGCTGTGCAGTGCTGTGTTGTTGTGCTGTTGTGCTTTGCTGTGCTGTGCTGTGCCGTGTCGTTTCGTGTCGTGCTGTGCTATGCTGTGCTGTGTTATGCCGTGTTGTGTTATGCTGTGCTGTGCTGTGCTGTGTTGTGTTATGCTGTGCTGTGCTGTGCTGTGTTATGCCGTGTTGTGTTATGCTGTGTTGTGCTGTGCTGTGCTGTGTTGTGTTATGCTGTGCTGTGCCGTGCCGTGCCGTGCCGTGTCGTGTCGTGTCGTGTCGTGTCGTGCTGTGCTGTGCTGTGCTGTGCTGTGCTGTGCTGTGTTAATTCTTTACACAACAGATTTATCTCTCTGAACCACGGGCTGCTGTCACCAGAGAGGGCACCTCGCCACAGTGCAGCGCCACTTTTCTTACTGCTTTTTCCTGACTTCAAGTGTAATTGTTTTAGAAGTGGATGGTGCTACATAGTTTGGTCACGGACAACCCTAGCTTTCGTTGCTGTGGGTTCTTTTATGTGCGATAAATGTATCGTGCACATGGGAATCGGTTTATTGCCTCATCCGAATAACTATTTCATGATTTAGTGGATGGAGAGAAAGTTCTGGTGAGTGTGAGATTCTATTCAGAGTACCTTCCTATTCTCTGGCTTCCTGCGCGGAAGCGTCAGCAGCAGGCCACCCCTCCACGATCATCAGAAGACAACACGCAGTATTTGCGACAGCAACTGCAGATAGAAGCGCTAACACCGGTAACAACAAAACAGTCAAAAATAGCGACACGCACACACACACACACACACACACACACACACGCACACGCGCGCGTGCACACACACACACACACACACACACACACACACACACACACACACACACACACACACACACACAACTGGAACCCCCCCCCCTCCCGAAAGAATCAGTGTTAATATAGGCACTAATTAACGAATGGTGTTACCAAAATTTAATGCAGTAGATATATGTTGATTTTTTTTTCCGAAGCTATGGACTCAAATTCTATAATTCAGTTGGTAAACAAAAATATCAACAGTAGCAACAACAAGATCAAGATCAATGGAAAAAAAAAAGAATAGAAAAGAAAAAATAATTAATAAGAATTATGTGCATGGTATTTTGGCCCTAGTCTGTAGTAACAGAAATATAACAACAATACTACTAATACGACTGATAATCATAATGATGTTGATGATGATGATGATGATGATGATGATGATGATGACGAGCACAACAATACCCCGAAAACCAACAAAACAACAACATAAACTCTCCAGCCGCCTTTCTCTTTCAGATCATCAGGAAGTACCGAGTCTCCCTGCCAGAAGAGTACGTCAGGGGGCAGGAAGTGGAGACAGAGTACCGTCCCTTCGTGACGCCCAAACACCCCTTCCCCTTCGTCTTCACATGGCGGCAGTGAGAGAGGGGTCCGCGCTGGCTCACATGTCACTGGCCTCATCAACCCTTCTGGGTCACTGCACGCCACTGGACACTGACTTTTCACCTGTCCCTCGTAGCTGCCCCATTGGACGTGTCAACAAGCAAGGGACAGAGAAGGGAAAAAATCGGAGCTGAAAACACCTGAGATGATTGACTGGGACAATGTGTGACAAGACAGGTCAGACAGGTCTAGGAAAGAAGCGGTGGACAGTGGTCAGGTCACCCATTTATTTTGTGATGAACACGTCAGCAGCGACATAGACCATAGATAATAGATTGTTTATGCTCGGCAATAACCTGTAACATAGATGATAGATTGTTTATGCTCGGCGATAACCTGTAACATAGATGATAGATTGTTTATGCTCGGCGATAACCTGAACATAGATGATAGATTGTTTATGCTCGGCGATAACCTGAACATAGATGATAGATTGTTTATGCTCGGCGATAACCTGTAACATAGATGATAGATTGTTTATGCTCGGCGATAACCTGAACATAGATGATAGATTGTTTATGCTCGGCGATAACCTGTAACATAGATGATAGATTGTTTATGCTCGGCGATAACCTGAACATAGATGATAGATTGTTTATGCTCGGCGATAACCTGAACATAGATGATAGACTGTTTATGCTCGGCGATAACCTGAACATAGATGATAGATTGTTTATGCTCGGCGATAACCTTGAACATAGATGATAGATTGTTTATGCTCGGCGATAACCTGTAACATAGATGATGGATTGTTTATGCTCGGCGATAACCTGAACATAGATGATAGATTGTTTATGCTCGGCGATAACCTGAACATAGATGATAGATTGTTTATGCTCGGCGATAACCTGTAACATAGATAATAAATTGTTTATGCTCGGCGATAACCTGAACATAGATGATGGATTGTTTATGCTCGGCGATAACCTGGAACATAGATGATGGATTGTTTATGCTCGGCGATCACCTGAACATAGATGATGGATTGTTTATGCTCGGCGATAACCTGGACATAGATGATAGATTGTTTATGCTCGGCGATAACCTGTAACATAGATGATAGATTGTTTATGCTCGGCGATAACCTGAACATAGATGATAGATTGTTTATGCTCGGCGATAACCTGTAACATAGATGATATATTGTTTATGCTCGGCGATAACCTGAACATAGATGATAGATTGTTTATGCTCGGCGATAACCTGAACATAGATGATAGATTGTTTATGCTCAGCGATAACCTGTAACATAGATGATAGATTGTTTATGCTCGGCGATAACCTGGACATAGATGATGGATTGTTTATGCTCGGCGATCACCTGGAAGGCGAGAAAAGAGGCGCGGGGGTGAGAGGGGAGGGGAGGAGGGAGGGGAGACAGGGTCACGTGAATTGCTTTGAAGTTTTCCACGGACACACACATACACCCACCCCTACATACCTACATAAATACACACGTACATACATACACGCATGTATCCATACATATCATACATACATACATACACACATCCCTTCCCCCACACATACCTGCCTGCCTGTCCGTCTGTCACTGAGCCAGCCTGTCTCTCTTTGTTCACTGCTTCATTGTATGTCTGTGAAGGAAGCACCACAGCTCCAGCAATGTGAAGAGAAACAAAATCATATTTGACTGTTCCACTCTCATTGTACCTTGCCCCCAGCGCCCAATACTGTGCACTAAAAATAAAGTACCACCAACGAAGAAACGGAAAACCCTGCCTGAGATACAATGAAGTCTATCAAAAGTATATATAAAAACAATCAAAAACTGCCACTGCATTTACAGACTGAATGGCCACACGGATTATGTGTCAAGACATCACAATGCACAAGTTTGTTGTCTGACTTTCTTGTCTTGAAATATGCAGTGTGAATACATATGCTGTTGTTGTTGACTTTTGCTATTAAAGTAAAAAAAAAAAAAAGAAAAGAAAAAAAAGGAGAAGCTTTCTTTCTTTCTTTCTTTCCATTCTTCTTTCTTTCTTTTTCTTTCTTTCCATCCTTCATTCATTCTTTCTTTTTCTTTCCGTCCTTCTTTCTCTCTTTCTTTCGTTCTTGCCATCCTTCTTTTTTTCTTTCCATCCTTCTCTCTTTCTTTCTTTCTTTTTTCCATCCTTCATTCTTTCTTTCTTTCCGTCTTTCGTTCTTTCTTTCCATCCATCCTTCTTTCTTTCTTTCTTTCCATCCATCCTTCTTTCTTTCTTTCTTTCCATCCTTCTCTCTTTCTTTCTTTCTTTCCATCCTTCATTCTTTCTTTCTTTCTTTCTTTCCATCCTTCTCTCTTTCTTTCTTTCTTTCTTTCCATCCTTCATTCTTTCTTTCTTTCCGTCCTTCTTTCTCTCTTTCTTTCTTTCTTTCCATCCATCCTTCTTTCTGTCTTTCCGTCCTTCATTCTTTCTCTCTCTCTCTCGCGCGCGCACACACACACACACAGACAAACACACACACACACGCGCACGCACGCACGCACGCACGCACGCACGCACGCACAGAGATACACAGACACACAAAAACACACGCACACGCACACACACACACACAAACACGCACGCACACACACGCACACACACACGCACGCACGCACACACACACACACACACACACACACACACACACACAACACACACACACACACACACACAGTGAAAAGACGTTAAACTAAAGAACGAACACACACACAGGTAAACATCAATCAATATTCACAGCGGAAGTCATTCACATCTTCTCGATAACGAATTACAAGCTTGATCTTCCAGTTTACACTCTGCGATTTAAAAAAAAAGTTGATTGTAAATCTGTTTGATTTGCTTTGAATTCAAGACAAAATCCAAGATCACAACAGGAACAGTCACGTCTTTGGAAGCCCCAACTATTTTACTCGCATGCTTTTTTCATATCAATGATCATTATCAGCTGCTTAATTTCCCCTTGGTCCTTCCATGGTGATGATGAATAATGGTGATTAAGATGATTGTAAACCATCACGTCTAATGACATCATCATCATTGTTGATGATGATCATCTTCATCATCATCGTCATCATCATCACCCTCGACCGTTTCATCAACACCACATTCTTTGCCTCAACGCCATTGTATTGTTCTGACGAGATGGATGAAAAACATAGCATGACAACCAGGTTTTTAAAGGATCGATCAGCTAACCAAAGGTTCTGGAATATCACCTTCTTCCCCTCTCCCCTTATTTTCACTTCAAACTGATCACGAATGAATCACACATATATCGTTGGGATCAGAAAACATTAACTTGAACACTGTCATGTTCGATGTGCATGAAAATACTTTGTAGTTGTCGTTGTGAAACATCATGTTTTGGGAGAATATAACATTCATGACATGGAGACAGAAAGGAAAACAAGTCCCATGGAGACATTCAGCCATGTTTCGGTCTCTGCGTGCCGGTGCTGTCACTCGAAGACCGAGTACCGGAAGTGACGTGTTCGAAACCCAAAGGAGGTCACGTGTGCGGTGACGCCTGACTAAAAGTCATTGGACCAGAACGGGAAAGGCAGCGAGGCGGAAACAGCGGGGAGAGAGTGACAGACAGATTTGGTCTGGTTGGTCATGGTGATTTATTGGGGTGGGAGACTGCTTGGCCCAACAGGAAGCATCGAGGCTGGTCACGCGGTGTGTGACGTGGGGACCTGCTGACTACAGGTCACACTGAGGCCAGGGCAGCACCTGCTATTTGATGATCCACATGTTCCACTCACTGTTAGATTATCCACATGTTCCATGTTCCACCCACTGTTAGATTATCCACATGTTCCACTCACTGTTAGATTATCCACATGTTCCATGTTCCACTCACTGTTAGATTATCCACATGTTCCATGTTCCACTCACTGTTAGATTATCCACATGTTCCACCCACTATATGATTGTCCACATGTTCCACCCACTATATGATTGTCCACATGTTCCACTCACTGTATGATTATCCACATGTTCCACTCACTGTTAGACTGTCCACATGTTCCACTCACTATATGATTATCCACATGTTCCACTCACTGTTAGACTATCCACATGTTCCCTGTTACACTCACTGTATGATTATCCACATGTTCCACTCACTGTATGATTATCCACATGTTCCACTCACTATTTCATTAGCCACATGTTCCACTCACTATTTCATTAGCCACATGTTCCACTCACTGTATGATTACCCACATGTTCCACTCACTGTATGATTACCCACATGTTCCACTCACTGTATGATTACCCACATGTTCCACTCACTATTTCATTAGCCACATGTTCCACTCACTGTATGATTACCCACATGTTCCACTCACTGTATGATTACCCACATGTTCCACTCACTATTTCATTAGCCACATGTTCCACTCACTGTATGATTACCCACATGTTCCACTCACTGTATGATTACCCACATGTTCCACTCACTATTTCATTAGCCACATGTTCCACTCACTGTATGATTATCCACATGTTCCACTCACTGTATGATTACCCACATGTTCCACTCACTGTTTCATTGTTCACATGTTCCACTCACTATTTCATTATCCACATGTTCCACCCACTATATATTTCATTATCCACATGGTCCACCCACTATTAGATTATCCACATGGTCCACTCACTATTAGATTATCCATATGGTCCACCTACTATTTGATTATCCATACGTTCCACCCACTATCTGACTATCATGCTCTGCTAACATTTTCATCACCCTCATGCTCCACCGGCTATTTGATTATCCAAGTCAAACATTTTACAAATCCAACCAGTTTGAGTTTCAGTTTAAATTTAAAGGAGATGTCAAAGCATGCGGACTGATCCACATGCGCTCAGTACATCGCATCTGCTAAGGGAAGACCAAGGAGGCAGGTGCCTGACTTCCACATGAACCCAATATGCCGGTCACGCCCTCACAGCCTGCCTCGGGTTTGTGTGAAGCTTTAACATCGGACAAACAAAAAAGATTTATTTGAGATTACACAAGAAAGTAAAAACATGGAAATGTTGGTGCTCTCTCTCTCTCTCTCTCTCTCTCTCTCTCTCTTTCTCACCGCCACAGGCGACTTTAGTCGACATTGAGGAGTCGTGTTAAATGGACCTTATTTCACATTGTAGCATAGGTGGACAGTTTCCAGCCAATAGAACAATGTCTAACCTTTGCCCCCTGACCCAGTTTGAAGTGAACAAGTCCATCGTGTTGGTTTGACATGAACCGAAGCCTGTGACTGAGAGCGTCGTATCTAAAATATTTGTCGCTGGGGAGTGGTTTTTTTTTTCTTTTCTTTCTTTTTCATTCCCCCCCCCCCCCCCCCCCTCAAGGTATGACTAACTGCGTTGGGCTACGCTGCTGGTCAGGCATCTGCTTGGCAGATGTTGTGTAGCGTACATGGATTTGACCGAACGCAGTGACACCTCCTTGAGCTACTGATACTGATACTGGGGAGTGTTTTGTGGCGGTGAAGGAGATGAAGTATCGGTCTGATTCCAACATGATTGTGGTAACAGATTTGAATCCAACCTGACTGTTATAACAGTGGTATAACAAAACACACCGACGCACTGACCGCCAACACTCAGACATTATTCTTTTGCTGATTCCCTTCTGGCGCAGTCTTTGCTGTGTGCTTTGAATTCCGCAAATGCAACGAGTTAAACTGTGATTCTCTTTAACAGTTAAGCTGTGATTCTCTTTAACAGTTAAGCTGTGATTCTCTTTAACAGTTAAACTGTGATTCTCTTCAACAGTTAAGCTGTGATTCTCTTTAACAGTCATACTGTGATTCTCTTTAACAGTCAAACTGTGATTCTCTTTAACAGTTAAGCTGTGATTCTCTTTAACAGTCATACTGTGATTCTCTTTAACAGTCATACTGTGATTCTCTTTAACAGTCAAACTGTGATTCTCTTTTACAGTTAAACTGTGATTCTCTTTAACAGTCAAACTGTGATTCTCTTTTACAGTTAAACTGTGATTCTCTTTAACAGTCAAACTGTGATTCTCTTTAACAGTTAAACTGTGATTCTCTTTAACAGTTAAACTGTGATTCTCTTTTACAGTTGAACTGTGATTCTCTTTAACAGTTAAACTGTGATTCTCTTTAACAGTTGAACTGTGATTCTCTTTAACAGTTAAACTGTGATTCTCTTTAACAGTTAAACTGTGATTTTCTTTAACAGTTAAGCTGTGATTTTCTTTAACAGTCAAACTGTGATTCTCTTTTACAGTTAAGCTGTGATTCTCTTTAACAGTTAAACTGTGATTCTCTTTAACAGTCATACTGTGATTCTCTTTAACAGTCAAACTGTGATTCTCTTTAACAGTCATACTGTGATTCTCTTTAACAGTCAAACTGTGATTCTCTTTTACAGTTAAGCTGTGATTCTCTTTAACAGTTAAACTGTGATTCTCTTTAACAGTCATACTGTGATTCTCTTTTACAGTTAAGCTGTGATTCTCTTTAACAGTCCCCCCCCCCCCCTACCACCTCCCCCCTCCCCTGTAGATGAAAGGTGAAGTAGCCGAGTGTTGGATTTTCGCCTGAGTGTCCTGAGTTCGATTCCCGGATCCAGTTTTGCTGGTACTGTATTTCATTTATTTTTCTGTCACAACAGAATTCCGTGTGTGAAAGTGTGGGAGAAGGGTGGAGAGTTGTCCCGTCGGTCCTCAATACATGTGCAGACCTGGCGCTGCCGTGGCTCCTTGTTGTGTATGCCCGTACACAAGATCAGTCAAACGCACACGTTAACGATCCTGAAATCCATGTCAGCAATCGGTGGGTAATAGAAACAGGAAAGTAGTCAGCATGCCTGAGGCAGGACAGACTGCTCACAAGCTGATGGTGGCAGTGTGAGAATCGGAAAGGGAAGAGCATGGCTCATTCACCGGCACATAACTCTCATGCTCCCGACAGGTAATGGGCAACAACTCATGGTGATGACAGTTAAATGCCCTCCATATTATTTTAAACTTTCTCGTTTAGTTTGGTTTCGCTATTTCTCTGACGGTGAAATTCGGGTTGCTTTCCCTTGGGAGAGCGCGTTGCAACACTGAGCACAGCGCCACTAATTTTCAATTTTACTGTTCAAGTTGATTGTTTTACAGTACCTACAGTACTTGCCAGGGACGCCTCTGTTGTCACTTCACACAGACATCATCTCTGTTACACACCAACCACAGACACACACATCTCTGTTACACACCAACCACAGACACACACATCTCTGTTACACACCAACCACAGACACACACATCTCTATTGGACACCAACCACAGACACACACATCTCTGTTACACACCAACCTCAGACACACACATCTCTGTTACACACCAACCGCAGACACACACATCTCTGTTACAACCACCACAGACACACCAGTACACACCAACCACAGACACTGTGACACACATCTCTGTTACACACCAACCACAGACACACATCTCTGTTACACACCAACCTCAGACACACATCTCTGTTACACATCAACCACAGACACACACATCTCTGTTACACACCAACCACAGACACACACATCTCTGTTACACACCAACCTCAGACACACACATCTCTGTTACACACCAACCTCAGACACACACATCTCTGATACACACCAACCACAGACACACACATCTCTGTTACACACCAACCTCAGACACACACATCTCTGTTATACACCAACCACAGACACTGTGACACACATCTCTGTTACACACCAACCACAGACACACACATCTTTGTTACACACCAACCACAGACACACACATCTCTGTTACACACCAACCACAGACACTGTGACACACATCTCTGTTACACACCAACCACAGACACACACATCTCTGTTACACACCAATTCTCAGACACACACATCTCTGATACACACCAACCACAGACACACACATCTCTGTTACACACCAACCACAGACACACACATCTCTATTGGACACCAACCACAGACACACACATCTCTGTTACACACCAACCTCAGACACACACATCTCTGTTACACACCAACCACAGACACACACATCTCTGTTACACACCAACCACAGACACACACATCTCTGTTACACGCCAACCACAGACACACACATCTCTGTTACACACCAACCTCAGACACACATCTCTGTTACACGCCAACCACAGTCAGCAAGAAGAGGGGATGCCGTGTGTGTGTGTGTGTGTGTGTGTGTGTGTGTGTGTGTGTGTGTGTGTGTGTGTTGTAGTGTCTGTGATGAGAGAGAGAGAGAGAGAGAGAGAGGGAGAGAGAGAATGTGTGTAGAAGGCAGGCTGTTGGGAGCAGGCACAAAAATAGACTGGAGGAAGGAGAGGGGGATGGGGGGTGGAGGGGGCGGAGAAGGGGAGGAGGATGGAGACAGAGAGGAAGAGGAGGGGGGGGGGGGGGCAGCCACTGTCTGGGGGGGCGAGGGGGGAGGCGGGAGAGGAGGGGCTTTAGCAACGACACAACTGGCTGGAGGAATGCGGAACCTGTGTCTTTCCGCCAGGCCAGCTGTGCTTTACCACCTTTGGGGCGGAGCCCACAGTGTGTGTGTGTGAACAGAACAGAACAGAACAGAACAGAACAGAATAGAACAGAATAGAATAGAACAGAATAGACTAGACACAAGTGCAATGGTAGATGAATGAATGAAAAATACACAATTAATTAATCAATTAATGCAATAAATTGCAACAGCATTTATAAACAAATTTTCCTAATCTTGTTTGTATATATTCATCATCTGTTAGCATCACCTGACTGGGAATATTTCCTGTTTTATTCGAATTTTTAATATCTTTTAAAAATTGTTGCCTCAAGGTTTTATATTCAATACAATGATCAAGAAGATGGATTTCGTCTTCCAGTATGTTACACTTGCTGCACAATCTGTCTTCTTGTGGAATATTCAAATATCTACCCTTCTCAATCTTTAGGTCATGCGCTCTTATTCTGAGTTTTGTTAAGCTTGTCTGTGTTTTGTATCTGATATATTTAAAAGATAGGTTTCAGTTTTGTACTCTGTTACAATCGTATTGTAAAATTTTAGCTTTAATGTTTTTTTCCTCTTTTATCTTTCCAGTGTTTGATGTATTCATTTTCTAATTTTTGATAGACCACGTATTTCAGTCTATGTACGCTGAATGTGAATTGGTTTTTCCAAATGTGATCAAGGTCTATAATTTCGAGTATGTTTCTAACAAATATCAACCATGGGGAAGTTGTATTTTCTTGTTGGTATGGACATATATAATTTGTTGATGAGGGAAGTTTCTGTAATTGAATTATGTGAATCCAATGTGTGTGTGTGTGTGTGTGTGTGTGTGTGTGTGTGTGTGTGTGTGTGTGTGTGTGTGTGTGTGTGTGTGTGTGCGAGAAGAGGCTCCGAGTGAGCAACAGAGATAGAAAGTTTGCTAGAGTGGACTGGAGACTGAGATAAAACATAGGGGGAGAGAGAGAGGGAGAGAGAGAGAGAGAGTGGGAAGGGGGGAGAGAGGGTGAGAGAGAAGAGAGGGAATGACGGAGGAAGTTGAAACTGATCGAAAATCTACATATTCCAGAGGGTATCATGTGCCAGGACTACACCTCTCTACAGACAGCCAGGGCTT
>NC_134904.1:41061647-41074147 GCF_041734735.1 Babylonia areolata | reverse complement strand
CAAAGGTTTGTGTTTTGTCCTATGTAGGCCTGCAAAAACTCCTTTAGAGAGAACCCGCGAAGGAGAGATAAGTATAACAATAACGACAACGATAACAATAATAGTGTTCACTGAGGAAAGGCCACGGCCCCGTTTGAGAGAATACACTGGAATAAGACACATTTTAAGTAATAACGCACACATAAATATCATTATACATATTCATGAATGTTGTATATTCGGACAACATAATAATATCGAGAGAGAGAGAGAGAGAGAGAGAGAGAGAGAGAGAGATGGGGGTGTTTTGGGGGTTGAGGGCTGTGAAAGAAAGAAAGAAAGACAGACGGGGCAGGATATGAATATCTTACCTCACGGTTAATTCTCTGGGTGAATTGCGTCACTTCCGGTCTTTAAGATCTCAGCAGTTGTGACGAGATCCCGTGAGGTCTCTGCTGGTCTCCTGGAACATGAGCACTGTGGAGAAAGGCCCTGGGCATTCCACACTTCCTCCACTCTCTATTGCTGGAGGAAGGAATATCAATCATGGACGAGGCAGTAGTGTTTGCTCCAGGACTTATCCCTCACCAACAACGTCACCTTATTACTCCCCTTCCCTCATTACGGGAGTGAGGAATATCAATCATGGGCGAGGAAGTAGTGTTTGCTCCAGGACTCGACTCCAACAATGTAACCTTCACCGAGTCAAGACCCCAGCCACGAACAACTGATCTTTCGGTTTTTCCCCCAATATGTGGTCAGTCTCATCTCGTCTTGGTGTTTGGGTTTGCCGAGTGATACCGTTCATAGTCTTGGTTAGGCACGAAGGTCAACACACAGACCAGCGGAAGTGCTGGCCACACGTCACATAATTGTGTAAGATGAAGCGGAGAGTCCACATGAATGACAGGTAGTTTGGTCACGCACCACATATGTAAGGTGGATCAGAAAGTCAGCATGAATGACAGATAGTCTGGAAGCCGTCCTGTCCAATGTGTCAGCTTCACAGCTCGCGTTCACTTCCGCTTCGTGATAGTCATGACAGAGATGGCCGTGTTCAGCAGTGACATGATGAACTGACAGACATCGTGATAGTCATGACAGAGATGGCCGTGTTCAACAGTGACATGATGAACTGACAGACATCGTGATAGTCATGACAGAGATGGCCGTGTTCAACAGTGACATTGAGAACTGACAGACATCGTGATAGTCATGACAGAGATGGCCGTGTTCAGCAGTGACATTGAGAACTGACAGACATCGTGATAGTCATGACAGAGATGGCCGTGTTCAGCAGTGACATGATGAACTGACAGACATCGTGATAGTCATGACAGAGATGGCCGTGTTCAGCAGTGACATGATGAACTGACAGACATCGTGATAGTCATGACAGAGATGGCCGTGTTCAACAGTGACATTGAGAACTGACAGACATCGTGATAGTCATGACAGAGATGGCCGTGTTCAGCAGTGACATTGAGAACTGACAGACATCGTGATAGTCATGACAGAGATGGCCGTGTTCAGCAGTGACATGAACTGACAGACATCGTGATAGTCATGACAGAGATGGCCGTGTTCAACAGTGACATTGAGAACTGACAGACATCGTGATAGTCATGACAGAGATGGCCGTGTTCAACAGTGACATGATGAACTGACAGACATCGTGATAGTCATGACAGAGATGGCCGTGTTCAACAGTGACATTGAGAACTGACAGACATCGTGATAGTCATGACAGAGATGGCCGTGTTCAGCAGTGACATTGAGAACTGACAGACATCGTGATAGTCATGACAGAGATGGCCGTGTTCAGCAGTGGTGAACTGACAGACATCGTGATAGTCATGACAGAGATGGCCGTGTTCAACAGTGACATTGAGAACTGACAGACATCGTGATAGTCATGACAGAGATGGCCGTGTTCAGCAGTGACATTGAGAACTGACAGACATCGTGATAGTCATGACAGAGATGGCCGTGTTCAACAGTGACATTGAGAACTGACAGACATCGTGATAGTCATGACAGAGATGGCCGTGTTCAACAGTGACATTGAGAACTGACAGACATCGTGATAGTCATGACAGAGATGGCCGTGTTCAACAGTGACATTGAGAACTGACAGACATCGTGATAGTCATGACAGAGATGGCCGTGTTCAACAGTGACATTGAGAACTGACAGACATCGTGATAGTCATGACAGAGATGGCCGTGTTCAACAGTGACATTGAGAACTGACAGACATCGTGATAGTCATGACAGAGATGGCCGTGTTCAACAGTGACATTGAGAACTGACAGACATCGTGATAGTCATGACAGAGATGGCCGTGTTCAACAGTGACATTGAGAACTGACAGACATCGTGATAGTCATGACAGAGATGGCCGTGTTCAGCAGTGACATGATGAACTGACAGACATCGTGATAGTCATGACAGAGATGGCCGTGTTCAGCAGTGACATGATGAACTGACAGACATCGTGATAGTCATGACAGAGATGGCCGTGTTCAACAGTGGTGAAGTGACAGACATCGTGATAGTCATGACAGAGATGGCCGTGTTCAACAGTGACATTGAGAACTGACAGACATCGTGATAGTCATGACAGAGATGGCCGTGTTCAACAGTGACATGAACTGACAGACATCGTGATAGTCATGACAGAGATGGCCGTGTTCAGCAGTGACATGGTGAACTGACAGACATCGTGATAGTCATGACAGAGATGGCCGTGTTCAGCAGTGACATGAACTGACAGACATCGTGATAGTCATGACAGAGATGGCCGTGTTCAACAGTGACATTGAGAACTGACAGACATCGTGATAGTCATGACAGAGATGGCCGTGTTGAACAGTGACATGATGAACTGACAGACATCGTGATAGTCATGACAGAGATGGCCGTGTTCAACAGTGGTTTGGAGAACTGCCAAATCAGTTTGCCCATCAAGGTCAAGAGTCAAGAATTAACTGACCTTTGACTCCTCTGTTAGCATGGAGAATTTCAGAAAACAACATAATCAAGGACACAACCAGGATTATAAATACGTTTGCATCAATGAAGGTAAAATAAGGGTTAACATTCCTCCATCTGCACGAAAAAGACATGCAGCATAACACGTTTGAATGAATTTAATGCACGAAAGTGTTTTATGCAACATTACAAGTGTTAATAAATTTACTCAGAATTAACAGAACCTGCTTGCCCGCAGTATTTTTATTTTTTTTTTTTTTTTTTTATGGAATACAAACTTTTGACATAACTATATATCAGACAACAGCCGTTTACGTAATATCAGAAAAAATATGATACTCCGTGATAAAATGAAATTCACCACCAACACTTTTCATGTCACATGGATAGTTTTACAAGATATAATATTCTCTCGGAATTCTATTTTCCCGCCCTGTTCGAATTGGTAAACACCCACAGTGGTTATTTTATTCAAAACTAATGAACGATCCTTCGTGTTTTGGTTGTTTGTTTTGTTTGTTTTCTTCGTTACACCATTTGATGTGTGTGCCAACAGTGATTCTGGTCTCATTAATTGTGTGGTCATACCGATTCCGTTCAGTTTGTGTGGTCATACCGATTCCGTTCAGTTTGTGTGGTCATACCGATTCCGTTCAGTTTGTGTGGTCATACCGATTCCGTTCAGTTTGTGTGGTCATACCGATTCCATTCAGTCATACCGATTCCATTCAGTTTGTCCTCACTGTATTTCGTTCTACTGGTAAAAGTTTTATTTCCATTGGTCATTTTTTTCATTATAGTTTTATAATTTTTCAAAAAAATTTTTTTTTTTCATTTTCATTTTCTTATAATTCAATTTTATTCTATTTTTGTAATATGTGCCTTTCTCCTTAAAAGGATTATCTTTTAAAGCAAAAAGCTTTCTTTCTTTTTTTTTCTTCTTTTTTTTTGTCAGACGGGTATAGCATACCATGATTAATGTGACGTTTGCTGTGCTGGGCATGAGAACCAGAACTGGGTGTTGTTGGGTTAAATGACGTTGGCTGTGCTGGGCATGTTCATTATAACTGGGTGTTGTTGTTGGGTAATGTGAGGATCACTGTGCTGGACATGTTCATTATAACTGGGTGTTGTTGTTGGGTAATGTGAGGATCGCTGTTGGGTAATGTGAGGATCACTGTGCTGGACATGTTCATTATAACTGGGTGTTGTTGTTGGGTAATGTGAGGATCGCTGTTGGGTAATGTGAAGATCACTGTGCTGGACATGTTCATTATAACTGGGTGTTGTTGTTGGGTAATGTGAGGATCGCTGTTGGGTAATGTGAAGATCACTGTGCTGGACATGTTCATTATAACTGGGTGTTGTTGTTGGGTAATGTGAGGATCGCTGTTGGGTAATGTGAAGATCACTGTGCTGGACATGTTCATTATAACTGGGTGTTGTTGTTGGGTAATGTGAAGATCACTGTGCTGGACATGTTCATTAT
Organism: Babylonia areolata; assembly: GCF_041734735.1. Lineage (NCBI taxonomy): Eukaryota > Metazoa > Mollusca > Gastropoda > Neogastropoda > Buccinidae > Babylonia > Babylonia areolata. The sequence goes on along the minus strand of NC_134904.1, from coordinate 41,069,686 downwards.
AACTGGGTGTTGTTGTTGGGTAATGTGAAGATCACTGTGCTGGACATGTTCATTATAACTGGGTGTTGTTGTTGGGTAATGTGAGGATCACTGTGCTGGACATGTTCATTATAACTGGGTGTTGTTGTTGGGTAATGTGAGGATCACTGTGCTGGACATGTTCATTATAACTGGGTGTTGTTGTTGGGTAATGTGAGGATCACTGTGCTGGACATGTTCATTATAACTGGGTGTTGTTGTTGGGTAAATGAGGATCACTGTGCTGGACATGTTCATTATAACTGGGTGTTGTTGTTGGGTAATGTGAGGATCACTGTGCTGGACATGTTCATTATAACTGGGTGTTGTTGTTGGGTAATGTGAGGATCACTGTGCTGGACATGTTCACGATGACTGGGCGTTATTGTTAGAATGGAGGGGGAGTGGGGGTGGGGAGGGGTGACGGCTGGACGTTGTGTTGTTCTGTGCAGCATGATCATGTCGCCTCTTTGTTAACAAACGGGCCGCCAATTTCTCTTTTAGTTGATGATGACGTATTTTTCTGTCTTGTCTCTTACGTCATGGTTGATCTACGTCATTCTGTAGGTCTTAGTTGTATTCCATCGGTCTTTTTTTTTTCCATTTCATTTCGTTTTCTTTTATTCTATTCCATTTTATTTTATTTTAGTAACACATGATTACGAAAATACAGCATTTATTTATTTATTTATTCATTCATTTATTTTATGAATAAATTTATTAAACACAAGACATTCATTGCGCTGTTTTCTATCATTTCTATTTTCATTTCTTTAGTATATAATATTTAACTATGGCATAGTTACAGCCATTTTCTTTTCGAACTTTGAAAGGCGGGATTCCGGTATCGTTTAAGTCGTTTAAGTAGGAGATTTTCCTGATCTCCCAAAACAACACAAGTCACACATTTGTTCCCTGTGATTGGCAGGATTTTGTCTTTTGGCAGCGAGCATACGTCACATACAACATGTACCATACAGTCACCCTTAGAGCGCAGCCATACGGTGAAATGTACATGACAAAACCTGAATTGATAGAATGAACGTGGGCCAGGTAAGACAACATCAAAATCGATCGGACTGAGATAGCGAACAACCTGTTCCTTCAACTCCACAGTCTGTGAAGTTTATGCTGATTTGATACATATAATTTCTCTCTTGTTTTGTGTTTGTTCCCCCTGCCCCTCCCACTCTTTTCATTCACCCACTCGCATACACACACCCACATTCTACCATTGGACCGACACCCCGACCCCCCGCTCTCCCTCCTGCTCACACGCACGCACACACACACACACACACACACACACACACACACACACACACACACACACACACACACACACACACACACGTCAGTGTAGACACTGGCATCAACAACGCACCAATTAAGCTACAGACTATCATGAAAATGTCAGGTTAAAAAAAGTCGTACAAAGAAAATAAAATAAAAAAAAAAAAATGTATATATATTATATAAGATACAATATAGGACACAACTTCATGGTCTGAAGTACTTATATCAAATTAAACATAACTCTTTCAAAAATCATTAGACGCGTATAGCAATTACTGAATCAATAAAACCGATATTTTATAGACCACGTAACAAAACCATCGTCTTCAATTCATGATGAATCCAGCCACTCCCATATTATATACTCTCAGCTAATCGCATTACCTGTCTCCACACACCAGATTTTTCGGTGCGTTTCATTTTAGGGTGAGGATGAGCGAATCTAGGTAAATTGTGTGTGTGTGTTGTGTGTGTGTGTGTGTGTGTGTGGCTCAACGCTCGGCTTGCGTCAGAGATTAAGATAAGCTTGCAGCTGGGCCAACAGCAAAGTGGGAGCTGTTTGATCAATGGTTTGTTTTGTGAAGGGCTATAACTCTCAGACTAGGAGGAAAGATTGCACTGGCTCTTAGTGCTGCAGCCTTGGGGGATAAGCTGGCCTTTGAGAACCATCCCACCACCGACTGTCCTAAAACCCTCTTGGCCGAGAGAGTGGGGGTGTAACTAGGCAAGCCACTCTCCACTAGAATCAAATCCTAGCACAGATTGTCGGGACAGCAGTTGCCTCCTCTGCTGTTCAAATGGTCGTAGTTGGATAGAGTACATACGTTTCAAGTGTTATTTATCTTCAGAGGTTTGGAGGTTAAGCATGAGAGGCAGGCCAAAGACGCCGGGCGTGAGGAGAGGGTAAAGGGGGGGGGGGAGGGGGTGTACATGGACTTCTCACATCATCTCTCACACTCCCTTTCCGTCATTTTTATCTTACACGGTGGTCCACATCCAAACAGTATGTTGGACTTTGATACAGCCAATCTGAAGAGACGGGGGTAGGGGGTAGGGGGTATGGGGAGCTAGTGGGCTTGGGGACAAGGGTAAGGGGTGTGGATGGGGGGAGGTAAGGGCTGGGGTGGGGTGGGGGGTAAGGGCTGGGGTGGGGGGTAAGGGGTGGGGTGGGGTGAGGGGGAAGGGGTGGGGGGTAAGGGGTGGGGTGGGGTGAGGGGGAAGGGGTGGGGGGTAAGGGCTGGGGTGGGGTGAGGGGGAAGGGGTGGGGGGCAAGGGCTGGGGTGGGGGGTAAGGGGTGGGGTGGGGTGAGGGGGAAGGGGTGGGGGGCAAGGGCTGGGGTGGGGTGAGGGGGAAGGGGTGGGGGGCAAGGGCTGGGGTGGGGTGAGGGGGAAGGGGTGGGGGGTAAGGGGTGGGGGGGTGAGGGCTGGGGTGGGGGGCTAAAGGCTAGGGGAGGGTAAGGGCTGGGGTGGGGGGGGTAAGGGCTGGGGGAGGGTAAGGGGCTGGGGTGGGGCGTGGGGGGAGAGTTTGGGGGAGGAGAGCTGGTGATGATAAATGAGAAGAGTTCTCTCTTCCGGCCCAGCTCTCTGTCTCTCTCTTTCTCTGTCAGTCTGTCTGTCTCTGTCTCTCTCTCTGTCTCTGTGTCTCTGTCTCTCTCTTTCTCTGTCAGTCTGTCTCTGTCTCTCTCTCTGTCTCTGTGTCTCTGTCTCTCTCTTTCTCTGTCAGTCTGTCTCTGTCTCTCTCTGTCTGTCTCTCTCTCTCTCTCTGTCTCTCTCTCTATCTCTGTTTCTTTCTTTTGTCCGGTTCTTCATGCAGGTCCAGCAAATGAATATCACAGATGCAGCCCTTGTTGTCTTGGTGTAATCTGTCCTTGTCACAACTACATACAAACACACACACACACACACACACACACACACACACACACACACACACACACACACACACACACACAAAGTAAAGAAAAAGGAATATTAACTTAAAACTGCAAAACTTGCATGTGCACCGCAAGGAGAGAAAATATGGTAAGAGACATTATTTTCCCTTCTTTCTTTGTTTTGTTGTTTTTGTTTGTTTATTTATTTATTTATTTATTTCGTCCTCCCTTTTTAACCCCCCCCCCCCTCCCCGACTTGTTCACTTAGTCAGCCAGTTTCATACTTTTTATTTTCTTTCTTGTTTATTCTTTCTTTGAGACTTTCTTTCTTATCTTTACCTTCGTCTGCCTCTCCGTCTGTCTTTGTTTCACATAGTCCCAAACCCCCGTCCCTCCCTTGCCACACTGGTGATTTTGTCCCCTCTTCCAGATGTCCAGGTACACAGTGACGTTGGAATGGTCCAGACAGAGATCATGACGTGTTGGTCATGTGACATTTTGCTGAATGGCATAACAAATAATAATGATAATGATAACAACAACAGCAGCAGCTACAACAACAACAACAATAACAACAACATGCACGCACGCACACACACACACACACACACACACACACACACACACACACACACACACAAACACACATTAACAAGCATGCACACACACGCACACGCACACACACACACAAATGAACCACGCACACGCACGCACACGCACACACACGCACGCGCGTGCGCACACACACACACACACACAAATGAACAAGCACGAACGCACAAGCACACACACGCACACACACACACTCGCGCGCGCGTGTGCGCACACACACACACACACACACACACACACACACACACACACACACACACACACACGCGCACACACACACACACACACACGCACACACACACACACACACACACACACACACACACACACACACACACACACACACACACAAATGAACAAGCACGTACACACACGCACACACGCGCACGCGCGCGCGTGCTCACACACACACACACACACACACACACACACACACACACACACACACACACACACACACACACACACACACGATGACATTTTCGACAGAGGCATTCTAGGTCTCCTGAGCATTGTTGGTCTCGTTATCCGGTGACAAGGTCTCTGCCCTTTGACTGATCTCCACATCATGACACCCGTGTCAGCCTCACCGCGGACTTGACATCAATCTGTCAGTTATATAATCACACTAAACTTTGGGTCTCACCTATTTTCCCAATCCTGAACAGTTCACTAAAAAAATCTTGATCGGAGCCCAGCAGAGGATGGTCACCAAACCGTCCCGTCTGTGTATGTCCCTACCCCACGGCCCTGTCGATCCACTATTGGTTCAGGGGAAAATATATCCGTGTTTTCTTCAGATATAGGACTGTTCCACTTCCCCCTGTGTCCCAGTGGTGAAGAGGGCTTGAAGTGTTCCTTGCACTGAGGTCCCTGTCTGGGTCACCGTCCAAATCTGTGTGACTTTTCTTTGTTCTATAGCCGTTACTTCCATGAAATATCGGAAAATTCCGTCTTCAGTGTTTCGCTAAATCGTGTGTGTGTGTGTGTGTGTGTGTGTGTGTGTGTGTGTGTGATAGATAGAGAGAGAGAGAGAGAGAGAGAAATTGTTTTACTGGACATGGGCCATGGGCCACAATTGAGAAGAGGGCGAGGGGAGGGAAGGGAGCAAGGGAGGGACGGGGGTGGGGAGATGATGGGGTTGGGTGGGGGAATAGGTGGGGGGTATACAAGGGTTTAGTAAAGGGTTTAGCAAAGCTTTTTCATGATCATTAACATGGATGCTTCTTAAAGTCCAGCCAACCGCATCGGTTCTGATAGGGTTTGTGAGCACACTCCAATCTGTCCCATAGGACCTGGAGAGAGAGAGAGAGAGAGAGAGAGAGAGAGAGAGAGAGAGAGAGAGAGAGAGGAAGAAACAAACAAACAATCGTTCGTTTGTTTAGTTATAGTCTGTTCATCAAAGATGATGATATTAGACAAACAAGCAACCAAATTCGAGTGAAGGTGTATAAATTCTTGGTGGAGGTACTTTTTCTTCTTGAATGTTCGTGGGCTGCAACTTTCACGTTCACTCACATGTACGAGTGGACTTTAACGCGAATGATCACTTCTACCCAGCCATGTAAGCAAACGTACTATATTTTCGGGGCGGGGGGATGCGTGTTGTATTTTTGTATCTGTAATCCACCGAACGCTGACGTGGATTACAGGATTATTAACGTGCATATTTTATCTTCTGCTGGCGTATACACACGAAGGGGGTTCAGGCTCTAGCAGGACTGCGTATTGTGTTGACCCTGGAGATCGGAAAAATCTCCACCCTTAACCACTCGGGCGTGCTGAAACCGGGGTTCAAACTCAGGAAACTCGGGGGCGAGAATCCAGGGATGTGACCATTCGGCCAGTGCCCGCGTGTGACGGAGGTGGCACGTGCAACAGGGCTGAGTCTGCTCACTGTGGCTCTCTGCCCACACAGGAACATGCTCAATGTACAGGACTGCCAGACTCCTGCAATGTCAGAAGCACGGTGATTGTTCCCTGATTTTATTTCCAAAGATTTTTGCCCCAAAAGAATAAGCCTTCTCTTACCATCGTCACGTTGCTGTGGCAGGGCGCAGAAGCAGTGTCGATTCGGTGTGCTTTGCGGACATCGCTGAAGCTACTTTCTTTCCGTCAGAACTTGGCTCCTTTAAGGACACCAGATGCTGCCTTCTTTCCGTTAGAACTTGGCTCCTTTAAGGACACCAGATGCTGCGTTGTTTCTTCCGTCAGAACTCGGCTCCTTTAAGGACACCAGATGCTACCTTCTTTCCGTCAGAATCTGGCTCCTTTTGGGACAACAGAAGCTGCCTTCTTTCCGTCAGAACTCGGTTCCTTTAAGGACACCAGATGCTGCCTTCTTTCCGTCAGAACTCGGCTCCTTTAAGGACACCAGATGCTGCCTTCTTTCCGTCAGAACTCGGTTCCTTTAAGGACACCAGATGCTACCTTCTTTCCGTCAGTACTCGGCTCCTATAAGGACACCAGATGCTACCTCCTTTCCGTCAGAACCTGGCTCCTTTAAGGACAACAGAAGCTGCCTTCTTTCCGTCAGAATCTGGCTCCTTTAAGGACAACAGGAGCTGCCTTCTTTCCGTCAGAACTCGGTTCCTTTAAGGACACCAGATGCTACCTTCTTTCCGTCAGAACCTGGCTCCTTTAAGGACACCAGATGCTACCTTCTTTCCGTCAGAACCTGGCTCCTTTAAGGACACCAGATGCTACCTTCTTTCCGTCAGAAATCGGCTCCTTTAAGGACACCAGATGCTACCTTCTTTCCGTCAGAACTCGGCTCCTGTAAGGACACGAGGAGATGCCTTATTCCCGTCAGTACTCGGCTCCTTTAAAGACACCAGATGCTACCTTCTTTCTGTCAGAACCTGGCTTCTTGAAGGACAAGAGGAACTGCCTTCTTTCCGTCAGAACTCGGCTCCTTTAAGGACAACAGGAGCTGCCTTCTTTCCGTCAGAATCTGGCTCCTTTAAGGACAACAGGAGCTGCCTTCTTTCCGTCAGAATCTGGCTCCTTTAAGGACAACAGAAGCTGCCTTCTTTCCGTCAGAATCTGGCTCCTTTAAGGACAACAGGAGCTGCCTTCTTTCCGTCAGAATCTGGCTCCTTTAAGGACAACAGGAGCTGCCTTCTTTCCGTCAGAACCTGGCTCCTTCAAGGACAACATGAGCTTCCTTTTTCCGTCAGAAATCGGCTCCTATAAGGACACCAGATGCTGCCTTCTTTCCGTCAGAACTCGGCTCTTCGAAGGACAGCAGGAGCTTCTTTCCGTCAGAACTCGGCTCCTTTAAGGACACCAGATGCTACCTTCTTTCCGTCAGAACCTGGCTCCTTTAAGGACACCAGATGCTACCTTCTTTCCGTCAGAACTCGGCTCCTTTAAGGACACCAGATGCTACCTTCTTTCCGTCAGAACTCGGCTCTTTGAAGGACAACAGGAGCTTCTTTCCGTCAGAACCTGGCTCCTGTAAGGACACCAAAGGCGCGAAGCCTCAGTGCGGATGGTGGCTTGCCTGGCTGACGTAACGTGGCGACAGAGTCACGGGGAAATGCACGGAGCGCTGCAGACGACGTGTTGATGGCCGGGCGAGGAAGGGACCCCATAAAACAGCCACGCTCCACCGAGCAGCGCTTAGTGAGCAGAGTGGTCTGTGTGCTCCCTGAAATAGCCCGCCTCACGCCGCCCTTCATCGCTGTTTCCGCATTCACTGGGCGACTGCCAGTAAAACTGAAACTAACTGTGCTTTTCCAGTAAAACGAGTCTCACCAGCCGCCGTGGCAAAGTGGTTAGCGTCGCGGACTGACGGCTGGGAGGATGCGGGTTCGAATCCCAGCGGAGGTGGGTTTTTTCGGCCCGTGGCCGGCTCCTACCCAGTGTTGAGTGTGTTATGGGCTTAAATGGGGAGACTGGGACCACACAGTCGAGTGTCATCCACTTCACGGATGCGTCTTTGGGTGTGTTGCTCTAATTACCTGACCAACACTGCACGTATTTATATCTCTCGGGCCTGCTTGGCGCCGGGATATCATTATGACAGGAAGCGTAGAGTACAGCCTTGTCACGCAGTCCCAAACCAAAATGGACCTCCATAGCAACATCGTCATCCTCCTCCTCCTTCATCATCATCAATATAAACAAAACAGTCTCAGCGTCTGTGGCCTTTCAGACCCTGCTGTCATGGTGACCTGTTTCGATACCCCTCCACTTCCGTGCATGGGGTGAGTCTTGTCAATGTCTTCAGTGTCGG
>NC_134904.1:41041647-41049147 GCF_041734735.1 Babylonia areolata | reverse complement strand
GTGTGTGTGTGTGTGTGTGTGTGTGTGTAATACTTGAGAGAGAGAGAGGAGGAATTTTTGTTTAATGTCCCGTCACACATATCGGTGATTGAAGACATTTTGTTAAAGTATTTATAAATAGATCTGAGTATTATCGGTTAGAAGGGGTGGGAGATGTGGATGAATGGAGGGTTTGGAGAAACTGGGCAAATGAGGGTGAGAGAGAGAGAGGAGTAGTGTGTGAGTGTCGTTAGAAACTGTTCAAGTCAAGTAAACAAGCTTTTGTTCCTAATTCCCGCATTAGCAAGAGTCACGAGTTGAAAGTGAGATTCACTGTTTGAAAAGAAGGTTAATCCCAGCTTCATCCTCCAGTTAAAGGGTGGATCAGACTGTGAGCACAAAACTTGGCTTTTTCTGTGAAACTGCTGTGTTCAGCAAGCTGCAGTCATTTGTCTGACGCTGATACTGTTCCTTTTTCTTTCATCCCTGTTTTTAGTTTTTCTTTCCTTCTGTCTGCCATTTCTTTCCTTTCTTCCTGTCTTTTCGTTTCTTCAACACCATCCCCCTTCCTTCCTCTTCTCTCCTTAAAAACAGTTTTATTTTACGTCACGCGCAGCTTTCGGTACACATGGAGCGTCAGATGAACAGATGTGAGTTAGGGTTCTTTGTCTGACTTCCTGTCTGAACCAAGAGAAGTTATATCATCCAAACTTGTACTCGTTTTCTTAAACCGGGTTAAGTATCTAGATCACATATGCGAAACACACACACACACACACACACACACACACACACACACACACACACACACACACACACACACACATAGAGAGAGAGAGAGACACACACACACACACACACACACACACACACACACACACACACACACACACAGATTTTCCTTTAATGTACTTTTAAATTGTGTTCATGATTTTAGTTATAACCATTTTTGATTTGTTACTGTTGAATTCATTTGCATGTTTGGTATGCATTTCTTAATAGCTTTCAACCTTTTCTGTTTTCCTGACTTCTCCTCTCCCTTTTTTATTATCTAAAAAAACGTCTAATATCACTATGGTGAAAAGACGCTAAACTAAAGAACGAACACACACTTCGCTTTTTAATCAGTTTTTTTCCCTTTCGTTAATTGGAGAGGAGGGAAGTTGGTCGCCGGCTTGGTTCCTGTCAGTAAAAGCAGTGAGGGTGACTGTATGGTAAATGTACCAACAGTAAACAGTGGGGATGACACCTGTCACGGTGTGTGATTCACTGCAGACAGTCAGTGACTTTTCCTTCCGGCTTGGCCTAGGGGGCCGGGGGGGGGGGGGGATGCGGGGGGCGCAGGGGGGTAGGGGGGGCATGAAGCGGGGACCTGTGTGTGTCTCCTGTACCACCGGCAGGTTACTGGGGATGTGAATGGAATCTTCGCTTGAGTCAACGGGCATGTCTTGAAGGTGTGTTTGTCTTGGGCATGTCTTGAAGGTGTGTTTGTCTTAGACATGTCTTGAAGGTGTGTTTGTCTTAGACATGTCTTGAAGGTGTGTTTGTCTTAGACATGTCTTGAAGGTGTGTTTGTCTTAGACATGTCTTGAAGGTGTCTTTACTCGCTGTTAAGAGTCAGGGTATGGGTTTGATATGTGCCACGTGAACGATAGCAAGAACTTCCAAGGTGTTATATATATATATATATATATATATAGAGAGAGAGAGAGAGAGAGAGATCAACAAGAGTAGGCTCTTCATGTCTTAAAACATGTATTCTTAAAAAGCAGCAAACTTACTTGCCTGAAGAAGCTGTTTTTACGGCGAAAATTTGCTGCTTTTATAAGAATACAATTTTTAAGACATGAAGAGCCTACTATTGTTGATATTTCTTATATTTTACCTCAGTGCTGTCTGCAAGGAGCGGTGCCCAGGACGTGAAGAGAGTGTGAACTATCTGCATATATATATATATATATATATATATAATATATATTCATGCTTTGGTTGAGCAGTTGGGTAATTATTAAGGTGAGGGTTTAACATTATACCAAATGAATATTGCAAGGACTTCCAAGACAATCTGCGTGCTGTTGTTTAGCAGTTGTGTGAAACAGTTGTTTTATGTGTGAGGGGAATATCCTTTACCCTTTTCAAAATATTGTTGGTTTTTATGGGGGGCGGGGGGGGGGGGGGGGGGGGGGGGGGGGGGGGGAGTTATAAATAGGCATCATTCAAGAACCACGAAGGCTTTGCTTCTCTTAGTTGTCTTCGTTTTGTTATTGTAATATTTCTGGTTAATTGTTTCGTTGCTTTAAAGTGAGGTTTGTTGCCGCAGTTAGAAATATTTGACAGCCATTTGTGTGTATTGTTCGGTTTCTGTTTGGTTTTTACTCTTCACGCTCTCCATCTGCCCTGGCTGCCTGTCCGCTCCGCCTTTCCTTCTTCGTTAAGATTCAGTTGAAAACCGCCATGACTGGGTGTCCTGCACTGTGGGGACGACCAGCAGTTCAACACTTGCCGTGCACCCAGGCCACATGGTACAAGAGTCATCTGCTTTCCCCAGCAACGAGTTTTACAGCGAGAACCTTTCTTGAAGACGACTCGGTCTCTGGAGACAGAACGAACGCGGAAGTAACAGGAGAAATATTATCTGGATTTCAAGATGAATGTGTAGAACAAGCAGATAGATTTGGGAACGTCGGGAGAATGATGAAAGTGATGAAGAAAAGTAGGGGGGGTGGGGGGAGGGGGGGGGGGCAGTATTTTAACCTGCAGGCATCATGATCGTTCTGTACAACACTTTTTCACAGCACCATAACTGAACCCTCCACCGCCAACCCCCTCCCTATACACCCACACCCACACCTACACCCACACCCACCCACCCACCCACCCACACACACACACCACACACACACACACACACACACACACACACAGACAACAGTTCCTCTGTCTGACTTGTTTCTCTAAGACTGACAATATTTGTGTCTTAGAATGACATCACTGTTCATCTCATCGGCCACATGGTACTTATTATTACATCATACAGCGCAGAAAAGCTTATATTGAGATGAACATTCATGAAATCTCTGTTTTGTTGTCTCATGTGCCTGCAAGACACGAAGCACTTGGTATCAGTATCAGCAGCTCACGGAGGCGTCGCTGCGTTCGGTCAAATCCATATACGCTACACCACATCTGCTAAGCAGATGCCTGACCAGCAGCGTAACCAAACGCGCTTAATCAGGCCTTGAGAAAAAAAAAAAATTTATATATATAAATATATATATATATATGTGTGTGTGTGGAGAAAGACAGGTGGTGACAATTCATCAGCCCTCTGGGGCCGACTTCTTACGTCCCTTGACACGTCGCCGTCTGCATTTCATGTTCCATGCTGAGGCTTTCCATGCTGGGGCTTTCCATGCTGGGGCTTTCCATGCTGAGGCTTTCCATGCTGGGGCTTTCCATGCTGAGGCTTTCCATGCTGAGGCTTTCCATGCTGGGGCTTTCCAGACTTTCCATGCTGAGGCTTTCCAGACTTTCCATGCTGAAGCTTTCCAGACTTTCCATGCTGAGACTTTCCATGCTGAGGCTTTTCAGACTTTCCATGCTCAGATTTTCCATGCTGAGACTTTTCATGCTGAGGCTTCCCATGCTTTCCATTCTGAGGCTTTCCATACTTTCCATGAGAGAGAGAGAGAGAGCACTGCCACAGTCAGTACCACCTTTTTCTGTTCACAGGTATATTTGTTTTGCCATCAAAATGGATTTTTCTACACATTTCTGTCACGGACAACCCTTCTGTTACCACTGGTTCGTTCACGTGCGCTGAGTGCTCGCTGCACACGGGACCTCGCTTTAGCGTCTCACCCGAAAGACTAGCATCCGTACCAGCATTAACCAAGGTCGAGTGGAGGGAGGAGTACAAACCCCGGCTTCTTAGGCGTTACCTCTAGGCCATCACTCCGAAATGTACAGTGCTTTTCAGATTAGTCTGTTTTATTTTCATTTCTTGGCTTTATTGCTAGAAGTTTTACGTTGCAGCTGCAACCATTGAAGATTTATTGTCACGACCGATTTTTGTTTCAAAGTTGTTGTTTGTTTTTTTTCTCCAGAAGATGACGTTGGTCCTGAAGGAGGTAATAACGAATATGGGACACGTGTGTTTGAACTTATGAAACTTTCTTCATCATTCAAAGGTAACATTGGAGAAGCACACCTGACGTGGTACAATCGTTTCTTCCCAGTTGGGCCATGGCCACCAGACACACTGAAGGTGTCGTGTTAAACACACACACACACACACACACACACACACAAAACAACAAAAAACAATAAAAGAAATGAAAATAAAGACCCCACGGCTACAAAAGGGTTGTCCTGGTAAAATTGTGTAGAAAATTCTACTTTGATAGGAAAACAAACGCACATGCAAACAGCAAAAAGGAAATAAAATAATTATGGGTGGCGCTGCACTGTGTCAAGGCGCTGTTCACGGGGAGAGCAGCCCGATTTTTACGCCGATAAATCTGTTGTGACAAAAAGGTAATACAATACAATACAATACAATACAATACAATACAGTAATTCTGCATCAAGCTTATTAACGGTTTCCACGTCCTCAAATACAGTGAGGAATGGAAGAACTATGTGATGGTACCACCTTGTCACCACCACGAATATAACGCGATGCTATGATTTTACACATCACGACAGTTTGTTTTTGTTGTTTTTTGTTTTTCTTTAAACTGCGTCAGCATGACCCTGTTGATGCAAATTGGACTGAACTGGCGTGGTGTTCAACCTCCCCAACTCTGAACCCGAGAATACGCAGCTGTCAGGTCGCGAGCTTAAAGGGCTAGGTAGAGGGGAATAACTGTCACATTAGCGCTACAAAAAGACCGGAGTGGCTTGCACTTGTTTGTGTCTCCCCAGGGCCGTCTGTGTAGAGGGGGGAGGCCGACTGCTGTAGCCATGCCCGCGTCGAGCTTTTCACGAGAGAAGTGAGGTGTGTGTATGCCAGGTGATCATGTTTCATTGCTGTAGAGTTTTACTGCATTAGTTTGTTGTTGTTGTTGTTTTTTGACTCACTTGTGTAAACAAAGTGAGTATGTTTTAACCGGGTGTTCGGTTGTGTGTGTGTGTGTGTGTGTGTGTGTGTGTGTGTGTGTGTGTGTCCGTGGTAAACTTTAACATTGGCATTTTCTCTGCAAATACTTTGTCACTTGACACCAAATTAGGCATAAAAATAGGAAAAATTTAGTTCTTTCCAGTCATCTTGTTTAAACAATATTGCACCTCTGGGATGGGCACCAAAAAATAAAAAAAATGAAGCCCAATTATATGCAAACTGCATTTACTGTTATATTTATATTTTTTGTATTCTCTAAACTTGGCACTTTGATCTGATATTCTGACCCAACAACAAGAGCAGTTTTATTATCATTTTTTTATTCAAACAGGAACTTCTTTTGCTAAGCATGAAAGTTTTATTTATTTTGCAAACGTTTCGGTGCAGATAGTAAAAAAGGGAAATTACTCTGTAATTAATGCTAGGGGACTTAATTCGCTTTAAACTGATCTTTCTCATCTTAAACATTACATTTTGAAATTATACTCAATACATTAAAAGCTTGGATTTTTTTTAAAAAGTGTATCACAAGTGAGTCTTGAAGGCCTTGCCTCTCTTGTTTAATCTTTTTTTTTTGTCTTACCTGCCTACCGCCCCTGTCCTTAATTAACCTGAACGATGTGGCTGCTGAAAACAGTTGTTTTTTTTAACCCCCGAAGAATTTGATGTTCATGTATTTTTTTTACCTGTGGCCTCAGAACTGTGGTTGTATTTATTAATGCCCGCGTCGAAAAAACGTCTCGTTAAAAAACGAAACAAAACAAATAACAAAAGCAACAAACAACATCAACAAAGAGAACTGGTCTCATCCACAACTTGAAAAAAACAACCACCAAAAAACAAACAAACAAAAAAACCAACCAGTTACTGCAGGCGCACGAAAACTTGTTCGAATGAAAGACTCGTGTATTTTTCATGGGAAAAATAAAAGCGACAAAGCAGGCGTTATTCCGCGAAAGGTGTGAGGACAGCTGAACACACCGAAGGGACCTTGTCTTTAAGCTGTAGATCTTTATTGCGGAAAAAATATGATTGAACCCAACTTGACTTAAATATCGTGAAACCAACGAAACCTTTAAAAAATAATCACGACTCAGAACCGTCCTCACGTCGTTGATGGCGCTATCAACGATAGTAAAGAAGCAATATAACATTAACATAGCAAGCTGCTGGCGAAACGAATCACAGCCCATTCCAAAAGTTCAGATTCATGTGAAAACATTTTTAGTGTACAAACTGGAATAACCAGCCAAACAGATTTTTTTTCTTAAGCAACTGGATCTATTTTATTTCTTTTGTTTTTTGTTGTTGTTTTTTTTTGGTTTTGGGGTTTGTTTGTTGTTGTTTTTTGTTTTGTTTTGTTTTTGTTTTGTTTTGGTTTTTTGGTTAAGTTTTGTTTTGTTTTGGTTTTGTTTTTTTTGGTGTGTGTTTTTTTTTTTTTTGGGGGGGGGGAGGGGTCGTTGACTGTTGGCCGGCCAATCAGAAAACCACCTCAGGATAGCGCTAAATGCATGAAAATAATGTTTGATTTGATATTTAGCTTTTCAGAGTATTTCAGTTTGGTGTGAACATAAATGCTCCAAGGTGAAAGGAAGCTGACACATGCAGACTGTTCCCTCTGAGACCCGGACAAAACCAGATCAGTGGGAAGGAGGTCACGATTAACTAGCTGAACACGTACAACTATTTTGTTCAGAATTAGCCCAAACCACAATGACATTCTCCGGCCTGTTTGTGAGTGAAACAACAGACGATACATTTTGCCATCACTGCACGACTGGGTTGTTAGTAAACTAAAGAACAACATTGGGCAACACGAAACTGGGATCACCATGTTTTTATCATTTCACCAATCTCTTTTTAGGTCTTCATCAACATAGTCGTGGACACCAAATCTCCCCAGAAAAAAAGATCTGAAATCATTGGCTCGGTCAGTGTCAACAAAGCTGACTTTCACTTCGCTAAATTTCAGTGTGTTTACGTCTTTGTCTTGTTTCATCATTTTATTTCATTTACGTTAAATATATATATATATATATATATATATATATATATATATATATATATATATATATATATATATATATATATATATATATATATATATATATATATATATATATATAATGCTTTCCCCAAACCTGGCCCGAGTAGCATGAGGCGACCTTTGCAGCGCCAAGTTTGCGTAGAGTTCAGAAGTTCCTGAGTACAGGGAATTTACCGCGGAGTGGGGAGCTTTCTTCACGACAAGCAAACTTGATGCTGCTGAGTTCGCTCATGCAACCCACCCCCGGGCTTCACTCTCATGGGATATGCCAAGGTGAGACATTTGCCGCCCTGATACTGATACTGATACTGATACTCCGGAAAGATAATCGTGTCCTCTTAAACTCGGGGAT
>NC_134904.1:41024147-41034147 GCF_041734735.1 Babylonia areolata | reverse complement strand
TCCCTCCCTCACTTTCTCTCTCTCTCTCCCCCTCCCCTTTTCTCCCCCACAGCCACACGATTGCTGCTTTGCTGTCATCAGCCGTCAGTGTGTTTCACAACTCTCTCCCTCCCTCCCTCACTTTCTCTCTCTCTCTCCCCCTCCCCTTTTCTCCCCCACAGCCACACGATTGCTGCTTTGCTGTCATCAGCCGTCAGTGTGTTTCCACTAGTTCTGCACAGATGATCAGCAAAGTGTTCGTTTGTGTCTACCGTGCTGTTCTAACGTGTCACGTCTCAGTGTTCCACCTTGTTATTTCTCTGTCCTACAGTGCTGTTCTAACGTGTCATGTCTCAGTGTTCCACCTTGTTATTTCTGTTCTAACGTGTCATGTCTCAGTGTTCCACCTTGTTATTTCTGTTCTAACGTGTCATGTCTCAGTGTTTCACCTTGTTATTTCTGTTCTAACGTGTCATGTCTCAGTGTTTCACCTTGTTATTTCTGTTCTAACGTGTCATGTCTCAGTGTTTCACCTTGTTATTTCTGTTCTAACGTGTCATGTCTCAGTGTTCCACCTTGTTATTTCTGTTCTAACGTGTCATGTCTCAGTGTTCCACCTTGTTATTTCTCTGTCCTACAGTGCTGTTCTAACGTGTCATGTCTCAGTGTTCCACCTTGTTATTTCTCTGTCCTACAGTGCTGTTCTAACGTGTCATGTCTCAGTGTTCCACCTTGTTATTTCTGTTCTAACGTGTCATGTCTCAGTGTTTCACCTTGTTATTTCTCTGTCCTACAGTGCTGTTCTAACGTGTCATGTCTCAGTGTTCCACCTTGTTATTTCTGTTCTAATGTGTCATGTCTCAGTGTTTCACCTTGTTATTTCTCTGTCCTACAGTGCTGTTCTCACGTGTCATGTCTCAGTGTTCCACCTTGTTATTTCTGTTCTAACGTGTCATGTCTCAGTGTTTCACCTTGTTATTTCTGTTCTAACGTGTCATGTCTCAGTGTTCCACCTTGTTATTTCTGTTCTAACGTGTCATGTCTCAGTGTTTCACCTTGTTATTTCTGTTCTCACGTGTCATGTCTCAGTGTTCCACCTTGTTATTTCTGTTCTAACGTGTCACGTCTCAGTGTTTCACCTTGTTATTTCTGTTCTAACGTGTCATGTCTCAGTGTTCCACCTTGTTATTTCTGTTCTAACGTGTCATGTCTCAGTGTTCCACCTTGTTATTTCTGTTCTAACGTGTCATGTCTCAGTGTTCCACCTTGTTATTTCTGTTCTAACGTGTCATGTCTCAGTGTTCCACCTTGTTATTTCTGTTCTAACGTGTCATGTCTCAGTGTTTCACCTTGTTATTTCTCTGTCCTACAGTGCTGTTCTAACGTGTCATGTCTCAGTGTTCCACCTTGTTATTTCTGTTCTAACGTGTCATGTCTCAGTGTTCCACCTTGTTATTTCTCTGTCCTACAGTGCTGTTCTAACGTGTCATGTCTCAGTGTTTCACCTTGTTATTTCTGTTCTAACGTGTCATGTCTCAGTGTTTCACCTTCTAACGTGTCATGTCTCAGTGTTCCACCTTGTTATTTCTCTGTCCTACAGTGCTGTTCTAACGTGTCATGTCTCAGTGTTCCACCTTGTTATTTCTGTTCTAACGTGTCATGTCTCAGTGTTTCACCTTATTTCTGTTCTAACGTGTCATGTCTCAGTGTTCCACCTTGTTATTTCTGTTCTAACGTGTCATGTCTCAGTGTTCCACCTTGTTATTTCTGTTCTAACGTGTCATGTCTCAGTGTTTCACCTTGTTAATTCGACGGGCTCAATAGCCGAGTGGTCAAAGTGTTGGACTTTCAATCTGAGGGTCCTGGGTTCGAGTTTTGGTGACGGCGCTTGGTGGGTAAAGAGTGGAGATTTTTCCGATCTCCCAGGTCAACACATTGCAGACTTGATAGTGCCTGAACCCCCGTTGTGTGTATTCGCATGCAGAAGATCAAATACGCTCATTAAAGATCCTGTAGTCCATGTCAGCGTTCGGTGGGTTATGGAAACAAGAACATACCCGGCATGCACACCCCCGAAAACGGAGTATGGCTGCCTACATGGCGGGGTAAATAAACATAACGGTCACATACACACGTAAAATGTTACATGTCTGTCTGAGTGTGTATGTGTGTGCGTGTGCCTGAAATCTGATTGAATGACACCGGAAACGAATGATGCCAGCCGTCAGTCGGCTCTACCCAGGTAGGGCAGCCTGTTGTGCAAATGACTCCGTGTTTGTAAAGCGCTCAGAGCGTGGTCTCCAAGCGAGGACAGGCGCTTTATAAGTATCCACATTGTTCTGTGTCCCCCTGCCAGGCTGTGCCTACCGAGCCGTGGCGCTTTATAAGTATCCATATTGTTCTGTGTCCCCCTGCCAGGCTGTGCCTACCGAGCCGTGGCGCTTTATAAGTATCCACATTGTTCTGTGTCCCCCTGCCAGGCTGTGCCTACCGAGCCGTGGCGCTTTATAAGTGTCCATATTGTTCTGTGTCCCCCTCCCAGGCTGTGCCTACCGAGCCGTGGTGGGCAAGGAGCAGGCCCTGTGGTTCTGTCTGGCCGACAACCTGTGCGCCATGTTCCACTGTCAGGACAACACGGTCTTCTCTCTGGATGACTGTGGCTGTGTGCCCCCCCAGCACTCCAGCCCCCCGGGGGGCCTCAAGAACGGCAGCGGGGGGCCCGGGGGGCTGACAGTCACCACCCCCACATCGTCCTCCTCACCCACCACCACGGCTTTCTTGGTGTCGTCATCGTCTACGTCGTCGTCGTCATCGATGGTTCTGTCTGGGGGCGGGAGTATTGTGACGTCACCGGTGCCGTCTGCCTTTCCCTCGTCTTCGTCACAGCATGGTTAGTGTGTGTGTGTGTGTGTGTGTGTGTGGTGTGTGTGTGTGTGTGTGGTGTGTGTGTGTGTGTGTGTGTGCAATTGCGCTATTGCGTGAGTGTGTGACGCCCATGAGGGTGCGCACGGGTTTGCTGAGCCAGAACCTGTCCGTGTTGTTTCATTGCAGTCCTTAGCCTTTTTCATAGATTTCCCTTTGCTGTATTTTATTTGATCTATTCGCTTGTTTGCTTTTTGTCTTATCACTGCTTTCATTTGGCTTTATGCCAGTGTTTTAGACACACATAGCAAGGCTCCCACGGCCTGATGAGCTTTGGGTTTAAGGCAAGACATGGCAGCTATTTTCAGCTATTTTCAAAACAGTTTTATTCTAAATTCTCAATATCATTATAGGTGGATATTGTTAGATATCACCCACGATTCACAAAAAATGTAAAAAAAAAAAAAGGAACACACTCTTCATGCACCGGTTGCCAAGGAAACGATTCAAAATGGCCGTCAAACAAACAAACAAACAAAAATCAAAGCGCTATAACTACAAAAGTATTAAAGGTACGTCAGTTTTTCTTTTTGTTTTTGATTTATTATTACATGAACTCACTTTCTGTATTAGGATAGTCGAGTCAGACTGAAAGTTCTTTTGTCATAGCTATTTATTTTAAAAATTCAAGAACTTAAAGTGTCATTTCTTAAAAATAAAAAAATGGTGAAAAATTCAGTATTTTAGATATAATGCTATTCCAACGTAGAAAGTGGTTCAGGTAATAAATCAAAAACAAAAAGAAATACTGGCGTACCTATGATAGTTTTGTAGTTATATAGCTTTAAATATTTTTGTTTGTCGGCCATTTCGAATCGTTTCCATGGCATGTAATATATATATATATATGTATATATATATATATATATATATATATATATATATATATATATATATATATATATATATATATTACATTTTCGTGAATCCTGGGTGATACCTAACAATATCCACCTGTAATAATAATAATAATAATAATAATAATAATAATCAGAATTTAGAATAAAACTGTTTTAAAAACAGCTGCCATGTCTGGCCTTAAACCAGGGGTAGACTGCTGCTGCTTTTCCTCTCCGTTCCTGCAGCAGACGTGGTGTGACTTCAACGGATCTGTCCGCTCGCTCTGCCGTCTGTCAACCTGAAGGTCCATCTTTCTCCCTCACCCTTTCACTCAGCTTACATAGGTAGCCGTGTCGAGCAGACATACCCCCGCTCCCAGCAGGATATTGTTTCTAGTGTGCAAGCTTGGATATTGAGGAATACAGAATGCGGAATATTTTATTTTATTATCTCAGCAAGTGAAATTCGCCTGGGCTGTAAAACAGAAAAAAAAAAAAACCAGTACAAGAAAAATCACAGTCGTTCAACATGTATATAGACAAACCATATTAAGATGTCAACCTAGGGCAAACCATCAGTACAATCAATAATCACAGTACACATCAGCAACAGAAATCCTTAAAAAGTAATTTAATGTAAATCATACACATGCAATAATAATCACAATTAGAGGATGAAAACCTGATGAGCTGATGATCACGAGACAAAGCTTTCTCGCTTTCTGTGCAAAGTTTTCCTTATCGTTATCGTTATCATTATCATTATCCTAATCATTATCGATATCGTAAACATTATTGTTATCGTAATCATCATCGTTATCGTAATCATTATCGATAACGTAGTCTTCTTCTTCTTTTCGGTCGCACTTGTCACAGAGTCAGGCTGGCCTGCGAGACAAATGTCGTCGTGGCTTCCAGGTCTTGTCTGCAGCCGTAGAGCTTGGTGCGTAGTGGGGTCGCTTCTGGCCACACGGTGTCTCTCAGTCCCTGGTGGAGGGGACAAGTCTGCAGAACATGTTCTGGTGTTTGGTCTTCAAGACCACAGGGACAGGTCGGTGATGGTGCCAGCTTCAGCTTCTTGAACATGTGCGCGTTGATGCGGCAGTGTCCTGTGCGTAAGCGCATAATTGCTACCTGCTGCCAGCGTTCAAGCTCGTGATATGCATCCCTTGTGGCTTGTGGTCGCAGTGCTGCCTTCACAAGGGTCTTCTTTTCAGCGAAGCTAACACTGTTGTTTGGTTGTCTTTCTTTCGCTCCGAGTTTGGCGAGCTGGTCCGCAATTTCGTTGCCTGGAATTCCGCAGTGGGCTGGAACCCATTGCAGGACTACTCGTCGTTGCTGGGCAACTTCTTGTAGTTTCTCCTTGAGACGAGGAAGTTTATCTCCTGCAAGGGCTTCCAGGACAGACAACGCATCTGTCAGAAAGACAACTTGTGGGCATTCGCTCTCTGAGTCGTGAACCATTGAAGCGGCCTGCATGAGCGCCTGAACCTCAGCTGCGTAGTCATTATCGATATCGTAATCATTATCAATATCGTAATCATTATCATCATTATGACCTCACCCTGTCCACTACTGACCACGGTCTTCTCTCTGCCCCGCACACACACACACACACACACACACACACACACACACACACACACACACACACACACACACACACACACACACACACATCACGTGTTGTGTTACAAGGTTGTTCCAAATGGTAAGCAGCGTATTTCTGTCCAAGGGTGTGAAATAGTTAATGAGGCCGTTATGATAATCAGGTGTGCTTGGAATTTACATCACGAGTCTGCTGTCACTGGCCTTTCCTGTGGCTGCTGTATGGCTGGCTGATTTACCTGTCTGTCTGTCTGACTGTCTGTCTGTCACACACACACACACACACACACACACACACACACACACACACACACACACACACACAGCTGTGCCGACGAGCAGTTGACAACAGTGATGCTGACATGAAGAGATAAATCACTGTAATCGCTGCTTGTAATGTTTAACACTCCGTCGCGCGCGCGACTATCATACGAAATCGGCGAAAGCATTCCATATTACGTTACGCGAATCCGGTAATTTCGTGAAATCAGCACGACATAATTATATATCTAACTCTCCCTCTCCCTCTCCTTCTCTCTCTCTCTCTCTCTCTCTCTCTCTCTCTCTCTCTCTCTCTCTCTGTGTGTGTGTGTGTGTGTGTGTGTGTGTGTGTGTGATATTTATATGCTCTGTGTATGTATGTAATCTGGTTGTTTGAGTTGTAGGTTTCTGTTCACCAGTGTTAAAGCTGTTCAGAAAATCATGGGGTGGCCTTTGACGTCGACTGAGCGATAAACAGCATGCTTTTGATCCATCGTGGTGACATTGGAGAGACAGACATACAGACAGAAAGGGTGGTGAAGAGAGACAGACAGACAGACAGACAGACTGAGAACTCAGAACTCAGAAATATCTTACTGCAAGGCCACCGGCCTGTTTGCAAAGGAGGTACATACATACAATTGAGACACACAAAATACCGAAAATAATGGGGGAAGGGAGCAATGTCATTGACACAACATTTCGTAACTGAAAAGGTAGACACATATTTTTTTAGCTCGTGACATTTCCTGGAGTAACTTTAACAAGGTTTTTAAAATGTTATGTAATCATGTCATTTCTTCTTCTCTCTTTTTTTAAAGCGTAATAAATAAGTATTGCCACAGAGCGAGACAGACAGACTGAGAGAGAGAGAAAGAGAGGGAGGAAGAGAAGGAGGGAGAGAAACAGAGTGAGAGAGAGACATACAGAGAGAGAGACATACAGAGAGAGTGAGACCCAGAGAGAGAGGGAGGGAGGGAGAGAGAGGGGGGAGAGAGAGGCAGAGAGAGAGGGGGGGAGAGAGAGGGGGGAGAGAGTGAGACAGAGAGGGAGAGAGAGTGAGACAGAGAGAGAGAGGGGAGGAGGAGAGAGGGGGGAGAGAGAGAGAGCGGGGGGGAGAGAGAGTGAGACAGACAGAGGGGGGAGGGAGAGACAGAGAGAGACAGACAGAGGGGGGAGGGAGAGACAGAGAGAGACAGAAAGACAGAGACAGACAGAGAGAGAGGGAGGGAGAGAGAGAGAGGGTAAGCCTGTGCACCCGGGCATCAGTGGGAGGGAAAGACGCCATCCACAAGAAGATCTCTCTGTCAGCGTGTCACTCTTCCACCTAAACCTGGAGATCCATCATCCCTGAGGATGAAGCCACCACTGACCCACTTTGTTCAGGAGGGCAGTGTGAGTGAGGGGTGGGGGGTGTTAAGGGGGTGGTTAAGACCAGCCACCACTGACCCACTTTGTTCAGGAGGGCAGTGTGAGTGAGGGGTGGGGGGTGTTAAGGGGGTGGTTAAGACCAGCCATCATTGACGCACTTTGTTCAGGAGGGCAGTGTGAGTGAGGGGTGGGGGGTGTTAAGGGGGTGGTTAAGACCAGCCATCATTGACTCACTTTGTTCAGGAGGGCAGTGTGAGTGAGGGGTGGGGGGGTGTTAAGGGGGTGGTTAAGACCAGCCACCATTGACTCACTTTGTTCAGGAGGGCAGTGTGAGTAAGGGGGTGGGGGGTTAAGGGGGTGGTTAAGACCAGCCACCACTGACCCACTTTGTTCAGGAGGGCAGTGTGAGTGAGGGGTGGGGGGTGTTAAGGGGGTGGTTAAGACCAGCCATCATTGACGCACTTTGTTCAGGAGGGCAGTGTGAGTGAGGGGTGGGGGGGTGTTAAGGGGGTGGTTAAGACCAGCCACCATTGACCCACTTTGTTCAAGAGGGCAGTGTGAGTGGGGGGTGGAGGGTGTTAAGGGGGTGGTTAAAACCAGCCACCATTGACCCACTTTGTTCAAGAGGGCAGTGTGAGTGAGGGGGGGGGGTGTTAAGGGGGTGGTTAAGACCAGCCATCACTGACTCACTTTGTTCAGGAGGGCAGTGTGAGTAAGGGGGGGGGGGTGTTAAGGGGGTGGTTAAGACCAGCCACCATTGACTCACTTTGTTCAAGAGGGCAGTGTGAGTGAGGGGGGGGGTGTTAAGGGGGTGGTTAAGACCAGCCATCACTGACTCACTTTGTTCAGTAGGGCAGTGTGAGTAAGGTGGGGGGGTGTTAAGGGGGTGGTTAAGACCAGCCACCATTGACCCACTTTGTTCAAGAGGGCAGTGTGAGTGAGGGGGGGGGGGGGGTGTTAAGGGGGTGGTTAAGACCAGCCATCACTGACTCACTTTGTTCAGGAGGGCAGTGTGAGTAAGGGGGGGGGTGTTAAGGGGGTGGTTAAGACCAGCCACCATTGACTCACTTTGTTCAAGAGGGCAGTGTGAGTGGGGGCTGGGGGTGGGGGGCATTGGGGGTGGTGGTGGTTAAGACCAGCCGTGCGTGGCCACGTGGTTAGCGCTGCAAATTGACAACACACAGGCCTGGGTTCCATCCCCATCAGAGCCACGTCATAGCGGGAGTTATTGGTCCTTGGCCACGTCCTGCCAGCAGCTGAGAATCAAGCTGAAAGCTGAGTGTGTCACAGGATAGCTGAGTGTGTCACAGGATCAAACAGAAAGCTGAGTGTGTGACAGGATCAAATAGAAAGCTGAGTGTGTCACAGGATAGCTGAGTGTGTCACAGGATCAAACTGAAAACTCTGTCACATGATCAAACAGAAATCTGAGTGTGTCACAGGATCAAACAGAAAGCTGGATGTGTCACAGGATCAAACAGAAAGATGAATGTGTCACAGTATAGGTGAGTGTGTCACAGGATCAAACTGAAAGCTGTCACAAGATAGTTGAGTGTATCACAGGATCAAACACAAAGCTGAGTGTGTCACAGGATCAAACTGACAGCTGAGTGTGTCACAGGATCAAACTGACAGCTGAGTGTGTCACAGGATCAAACACAAAGCTGAGTGTGTCACAGGATCAAACAGAAAGCTGAGTGTGTCACAGGATCAAACTGACAGCTGAGTGTGTCACAGGATCAAACTGACAGCTGAGTGTGTCACAGGATCAAACAGAAAGCTGAGTGTGTCACAGGATCAAACTGACAGCTGAGTGTGCCACAGGATCAAACAGAAAGCTGAGTGTGTCACAGGATCAAACAGAAAGCTGAGTGTGTCACAGGATCAAACTGACAGCTGAGTGTGCCACAGGATCAAACAGAAAGCTGAGTGTGCCACAGGATCAAACAGAAAGCTGAGTGTGTCACAGGATCAAACAGAAAGCTGAGTGTGAGGATCAAACGGAAAGCTGAGTGTGTCACAGGATAGCTGAGTGTGTCACAGGATCAAACTGAAAGCTGAGTGTGTCACAGGATAGCTGAGTGTGTCACAGGATCAAACAGAAAGCTGAGTGTGTCACAGGATCAAACAGAAAGCTGAGTGTGTCACAGGATAGCTGTGTGTCACAGGATAGCTGAGTGTGTCACAGGATCAAACAGAAAGCTGAGTGTGTCACAGGATCAAACACACCCTGTCCCAACCAAGCGTTCCTTCACACCCTGCTCTCACTGTGCCCATAGTGTCCAGTGGTGACCTCCCCCACGACCTTGCTGTGAGGAGTCCCTGTCAAGTCATTTCCTGTCGCCAGATTCATGGGGACTGTCGCTGGGGGCCCGGTTCGGGGGGAGGGCGGGGGGCCGGGGGGGGGGGGGACGGGGGCGTGGTTTCCACAATACAACCAGCATTTAGTTGCCCGACTTTTCTGTCCAGTAAGTGACCACGATAGAGTTTTATATCCTCGTGCATGCCTCGTTTCCTTGAGGATAACACCAGGGTCAGAAGTTTATGAGATGTTTACCGGGTTGTGCCTTTGCCATGACTTTGTCCGTCTGTCAGATTCTGTAGGCTTCTGAATGTGTTTTGGTCATTCTGCGGCGTACCTTCAGTGAGCGATGTAATTCGTTTATGACTTTTTATTCTTGAGAATCCCTCTGTACTGGAAACGTCCAGTTGATTTAGGGTGCATGTCAGGAACCGTCTTGACATCCACGTGTCTGTTATAGTGGTGCACAGAACTGCATGGCACTGCGCCAGACTGTATTGCATTGCATGACATTGCTCGGCTGTTGGATTGCATGACATTGCTCGGCTGTTGGATTGCATGACATTGCTCGGCTGTTGGATTGCATGGCATTGCTCGGCTGTTGGATTGTATTGCATTGCTCGGCAATCGGATTGCATGGCATTGCTCGGCTGTTGGATTGCATTGCATTGCTCGGCAATTTGATTGCATGACATTGCTCGGCTGTTGGATTGTATGG
>NC_134904.1:41016647-41019147 GCF_041734735.1 Babylonia areolata | reverse complement strand
TGATATTATTATTATTTGGATTATTATCATTTCTATCATAATGATGATTGTTATTATTAATTAGAAATCGACATTTCTGTATATTCGAATGAAAAGAGGGGGCGGTTGAGGTGGAGGGGGGGGGGGCGTGGGGGGGTGGGGGGCAAGGGGGAGGGGACTAAGAAAGGAAGAGAGAGACAGAGACAGAGAGAGAGACAGAGACAGAGAACAGAATGTAGAAGAGGTAGAGTACAAAATGTAAAATGGAGAGGGTGAGTGTCAGTGATTGGAGAAAGAAAAAACATTAATGGAAGGGTGTGTGTGAGAGGCGGGACGGGGGAAGCGGGGTTAGGACAAAAAAATTATCAATAATCAAATATTGTATGCACTATTTCTGTAGATTATTGTTTGAAAAGAGGTTCATGTGGGGACCTACAATAAACAACGAACTGGACTATTCAACACATAACTGGCTAACTTTAATAAGGAACAGGTGAGGGTAGAACTGATGATGTATACCATGTTTTGTTGGTTATGTATTGGGGGTGGGGGGGGGGGGGGGAGGGGGGGGTCGGGGGGGGGGGGGGGGCGGGGGGGGGGGGCTTGTGTGTCCTGGTGTTGATGGGGTGTTGTGTGGGTGTTTTGTCCAGGTGTTGATGACTATTTTCCAAGCGTTGATGTGCAGGTGTTTTGTCCAGGTGTTGATGACTATTTTCCAAGCGTTGAAGGTGTGTGTGTGTGCAGGTGTTGATTGTCATTTTCCAAGCGTTGATGTGCAGGTGTTTTGTCCAGGTGTTGATGACTATTTTCCAAGCGTTGAAGGTGTGTGTGTGTGCAGGTGTTGATTGTCATTTTCCAAGCACTGATGTGCAGGTGTTTTGTCCAGGTGTTGATGACTATTTTCAAAGCGTTGGTGTGTGTGTGGGTGTTTTGTGAACGTGTTGATGAATATTTTCCAAGCGTTGAAGGTGTGGGTGAGCAGGTGTTAATGAATATTTTCCAAGCGTTGATGTGCAGGTGTTTTGTCCAGGTGTTGATGAATATTTTCCATGCGGTGAACGTGTGTGTGTTGCTGTGTGTGAAGGTATTGATGATTGAAGGTGTGTGCGGGTGTTTTGTTAACGTGCTGATGAATATTTTCCAAGTGTTGAAGGTGTGTGTGTGCAGGTGTTGGTGATTAAAGGCGTGTGGTGCTCTATGTGTGCAGGTGTTGGTGATTAAAGGTGTGTGTGTGTGGTGTGTGTGCAGGTGTTGGTGATTAAAGGTGTGTGTGGGTGGTGTGTGTGCAGGTGTTGGTGATTAAAGGTGTGGGTGGGTGGTGTGTGTGCAGGTGTTGGTGATTAAAGGCGTGTGGTGCTCTATGTGTGCAGGTGTTGGTGATTAAAGGTCTGTGTGTGTGGTGTGTGTGCAGGTGTTGGTGATTAAAGGTGTGGGTGGGTGGTGTGTGTGCAGGTGTTGGTGATTAAAGGCGTGTGGTGCTCTATGTGTGCAGGTGTTGGTGATTAAAGGTGTGTGTGGGTGGTGTGTGTGCAGGTGTTGGTGATTAAAGGTGTGGGTGGGTGGTGTGTGTGCAGGTGTTGGAGATTAAAGGTGTGTGTTGCTGTGTGTTTGCAGGTGTTGGTAATTAAAGGTGCGTGTGGTGCTGTGCGTGTGTGTGTGTGTGTTGTGTGTGCAGGTGTTGGTGATTAAAGGTATGTGTTGCTGTGTGTATGTGCAGGTGTTGATGATTAAAGGTATGTGTTGCTGTGTGTATGTGCAGGTGTTGATGATTATAGGTGTGTGTTGCTGTGTGTATGTGCAGGTGTTGATGATTAAAGGTTTGTGTTGCTGTGTGTTTGCAGGTGTTGGTGATTAAAGGTGTGTGTGGATGATGTGCATATGCAGGTGTTGGTGACTAAAGTTGTGTGTGTTGCTGTGTGCAGGTGTTGGTGACTAAAGGTGTGTGTGTTGCTGTGTGCAGGTGCTGATGACTAAAGGTGTGTGTGTTGCTGTGTGCAGATGTTGATGACTAAAGGTGTGTGTGTTGCTGTGTGCAGGTGCTGATGACTAAAGGTGTGTGTGTTGCTGTGTGCAGGTGCTGATGACTAAAGGTGTGTGTGTTGCTGTGTGCAGGTGCTGATGACTAAAGGTATGTGGGTGCTGTATGTGCAGGTGTTGGTGATTAAAGGTATGTGGGTGCTGTATGTGCAGGTGTTGGTGACTAAAGGTATGTGTGTTACTGTGGGTGCAGGTGTTGGTGACGAACTGTCAGCACGGCCAGGGAGCCTCAGTGGAGGTGGTTCTGGACGTAGACCTGGGGGTGGTCCTGTTCCACGTGGTGTACCGCTTCAGGGACAGCGTCACTGCTCTGGAGAGTGTGCTGGAGGTGGCTGTGCCGTACACCGTGAGTCCACTTCCGATGAAACTGTCTGGGGAACTGTCTCTGCTTCTGGGGAACTGTCTCTGCTTCTGGGGAACTGGGGAACTGTCTCTGCTTCTGGGGAACTGTCTCTGTCTCTGCTTCTGGGGAACTGTCTCTGCT
>NC_134904.1:41001647-41011647 GCF_041734735.1 Babylonia areolata | reverse complement strand
GGAGCCTCTAGCATTCCGTGAATGACGAGTGGAAAGGGAGCCTCTAGCATTCCGTGAATGACGAGTGGAAAGGGAACCTCTAGCATTCCGTGAATGACGAGTGGAAAGGGAGCCTCCAGCATTCCGTGAATGACGAGTGGAAAGGGAACCTCTAGCATTCCGTGAATGACGAGTGGAAAGGGCACCTCTAGCATTCCGTGAATGACGAGTGGAAAGGGAGCCTCTAGCATTCCGTGAATGACGAGTGGAAAGGGAGCCTCTAGCATTCCGTGAATGACGAGCGTTTCAAATTGTTCACGTTGCATTCTGCTTGGTAAACGATGATACAGTGGTTCGCTGACGGAATTTCAAAAAAGTATATATATATATATATATATATATATATATATATATATATATATATATGTCCCATGTTCTGCTTTGGGGATGACATTTATATCAGGACTTAGAGCGCTTAGAGCTTGGTCTCCGACCGAGGACAGGCGCTGTATAAGTATCCACATCAATCAATCAGCCAGGACTGAAGGTGGACTTTGTGAGATGTTGCTCCGTTCAGACTGGACAACAAAAAGTATCCAACACGTTTACGGATGTACGAGAGTGATCGTCGACATTTATGGATATATAACAGTCAGGATCAACATTCATGGACATTTATGGATATATAACAGTCAGGATCAACATTCATCGACATTTATGGATATATAACAGTCAGGATCAACATTCATCGACGCAAGACAATGGCCGCTTGTGGATCGAGGAGACTGTGGCGGATATTCACTTTCAGACATTGTGTATCACAAAGCAGTGTCGCTGTCTGGTTGGATGGCTGACGATGATTCAGATCACCGGAAGTAGGTTTGCTGGGAAGAGGAACAGTCACGTGACAGACTGCACGTGATACATGAAGACAGCTCGTGTGCTCAGGAAATAGTTGATGGTGGGGACTGAGTTCATAGGACTGTAAGAGACTAAAAAAACAAAAATGAATCTGTGTGCTCAGGAAATACGTGATGGTGGGAGCTGAGTTAAAAAAACAAAAATGAATCTGTGTGCTCAGGAAATTAGTGACGGTGTAAACTGGGTAATTGGGTTTGTGGGAGACTGAAAAACATACACACAGGAAATGAATATGTGTGCTCAGGAAACGGGTGATGGTGTGAACTGAGTTGATAGGACTGTGAGAGACGGGGGGGAAAAACATACTCAAAGGAAATTAATCTGTGTGCTCAGGAAATAATTGATGGTGTTAGCTGGGTGACTGGGTTTGTGAGAGACCAAAAAGAACATACACAAAGGAAATTAATCTGTGTGCTCAGGAAATACGACTGTTGTGGATATAATGAAAGACTTTGTCTTTTATTTATGGGTATGTTGTATTCTGACATAATGTGGAAAAAGTATTTATTTGATGAGTTCTTGGGTATATTCTGTTTGTTTTCGTTTTCATTCCTGCTGGCCAGGCAAGGGGCACGTAATCAAGAAAGACGAAAGGTTTCACCTGAGAATCATCTACAGTGTACTCAACAATGATCAGACAGCGTCAACACTTGTCTAAATTTGCAATGCAAGCATGGATATGTTACAACAACAGACCTTTCTGCCACTTCAGAATCTCTTCACTGTTCAATTTCTGTATAAGTCACTGTATTCTTTGAGCTTTGGTACTTTTTATTCACATGCTGTTGTTGTTTTACAACTTTGTCTTTACTCATGTCATGGAATCGCACAGGCTGATTTTGATTCCGAATCCCTATTACCGAATTGATAAAAAATGTATATTGGTCTGTAGAGTGGAACTGTTTGCAGAGACCCAGGTTTTGACACACAGCCGACAGACCTGGAGGAATCTGGTGAAGAGTTATGTGTGGCGAACTGAGGGAGAAGAAGAAGAAGAAGAAGAAGAAGAAGAAGAAGATGATGATGATGATGATGATGATGAAGAGTAGTGACATCAGAGTATTATGCCATCAAGTTCTCTTGGGGTTATATAGTTATCTTTGATCAGATATATCAGATTATTACATCATTAACTCTCTCCATACGAACGGCGAAAGAGACGACGTTAACAGCGTTTCACCCCAATTACCATCATCAAAATATTGCAAGTGGAAGGCAATACTGAAGAGGTGAATGTTGACAAAGAATACCACAATTCTGACGACGGAAGCTAAAGGTTGGGTCATTCAGACACCCACTGGACATCCGAGGGGTCTGTGTAGAGGAGAAGAGAGGACTGGCCGTACTGAGTGAGTTAAAAAGTAAACAAGAGGCAGGATGCCATACTCTGATACTGATATTTGACCAGGGTTCAGTCAAGGGGTTTAGATGACAGGTAAGTTACTAACTGAATGCTGGTCTGTGTTACCGCTTGACTGTTATTTTGTCCAGCACACAGTTTGCTCGGGCGACTTGTGGAGCAGTGGTTCATGGAGAGTCAAGTTACATCAGCCTGAAAACTGCACAAGCAAGTCTTAATTTGACCCGATATGCCCTGTCGTGTGGTTGCCATTCTTTGATAATCAGTGTGTGTGTGTGTGTGTGTGTGTGTGTGTGTGTGTGTGTGCTGACGTTCATTATATTTTGGCATTGATGTTCATTGTGTGAGCACGCTGAGTTCAGTGTGCGAGTGGATTCACAGTTTATAAGAGTTCTGACTGATCAGTCTGGGAGTTAAGGCGTGTGATGCGAACGTTGTATACTTCTGTTTTTATGAGTGCCCGTGTTGGGTCTGCTTTTTTGAAACTGTGTGTGA
Source organism: Babylonia areolata (assembly GCF_041734735.1). NCBI lineage: Eukaryota > Metazoa > Mollusca > Gastropoda > Neogastropoda > Buccinidae > Babylonia > Babylonia areolata. The sequence goes on along the minus strand of NC_134904.1, from coordinate 41,008,892 downwards.
CATATCAATGGCACCAGTGCAACTGATGACTGCACTGATATATGTACATCAAGAAACTTACTTGCAGAAGCACCAGCTCAAAGCCGTTTCACTGGCTCTTCGTCTATGACAACCTTTAATTTCAAATCCTGATTATTTTGTTAATGTTTAGATTGCAACCTCTAACACAACTTAAGTGTAACATCCATTTTGTGTCTTAACACTGAAAAAGAAAGAAAAACTCCATACGTATGACGTGCATATTTTCAAAAGAACTACTGTGTCCTCCGGAGTCGTGATGACCGAACCAGTCAATTGTTGGACTTGTGATCCAGTGTTCACCAGTGATCAGGGTTCGAGGCCCCGTTTCGGCATGGTGTTGTGTCCATGGGAAAGGCACTTTACTCCGATTTACCTCACTCCACTCAGGTGTGAATGGGTACCTGACTTTTTGGGGAAGGTTAACAGTGGATGAGGTTGGGCCCCGCCTGCATATGCTGAGCCATGCATATAGGGAACATGAAATCACCGCCCCGGTGGCTGCTAAAGGCTACGGGATCTTTAATCTTGAGTGTGCCCTCCGACCAAGCTACTGTTTTATAGTGATTTTGTTTCCTCTTTATTTAGATTTCGTTTTTAGGACACAACAGAAAAGTGCCACTTGTACGTGATGGTGTATGACCGATGTCTACCTCAAGGACACCGTCAGTGTGTCCTGATCTGTGTTACCCCCCTCACTCTATCAAGTATTATTGACACATGTCTTGCTCATCTTCCCAGTGCCACTGTACAGTCACAGCTTCCTTGTTTTCAGTGTGTGTGTGTGTGTGTGTGTGTGTGTGTGCATCCTGTCCCATGTATGTATATGATTTTTCAACCAAATCGAAAAATCTGTCGGGGTTTCACTCTTGTTCTGTACAGTGCATAGACTTTTTTGACTCACTTGTAAACAAAGTGAGTCTATGTTTTAACCTGGTGTTTGGTTGTCTCTGTGTGTGCGTGTGTGTGTATCTGTGTGTCCGTGGTAAACTTTAACATTGACATTTTCTCTGCAAATACTTTGTCAGTTGACACCAAATTAGGCATAAAAATAGGAAAAATTCAGTTCTTTCCAGTCATCTTGTTTAAAACAATATTACACCTCTGGGATGGGCACAAAAATTTTTTTTAAAAAGAAGCCAAATTATATGCAAACTGCATTTACTGTTATATTTGTATTTTTTTTATTCTCTAAACTTGGCACTTTGATCTAATATTCTGACACAACAACAAGAGCAGTCATTATTATCATTGTTGTTCAAACAGGAACTTCTTTTGCTAAGCATGGAAGTTTTATTTATTTTGCAAACGTTTTGGTGCAGACAGTAAAACAGGGAAATTAATCTGTAATTAATGCTAGGGGACTTAATTTGCTTTAAACTGATCTTTCTCATCTTAAACATTACATTTTGAAATTATACTCAGTACATAAAAAGCTTGTGTGTTTTACTCTCAGTGTACAGGGCTTTCACTATGTTCATTCGCCCAAGTGGTCTTTTTCGGAAAATACTAAAATCAATACGACGAGTGGACTTTATAGATCTATTGGCTGAGCCCTGAAGGTCATGGGCAAAATTCAATTGCGTACACATATTTATACACATTCAAAGCGCGTGCTCATATTCTTCGCGAACGCGAACGACGCCATTTTGTTTCAAGTTGTCCACCTGCCCGTTCAATCCCATATTCAATGGACAATACACGATAACATGTGATGGAAAGTTGGAGAAGGAGACCGTTAAATATTTATTCAGAGAAAGATTTGTGAACGCCTCATCACTTACTGGATTATGCCCCAAACTGCCATAAAAATATCCACAGAATCAGTCGGAATTCACAGTTAAAAATTGTAAACCATGCGAGTTAATACCCTTGAGTTGATGAAGCGAAAAAATTTCCAGTCTTGACTTTTCTCAAAATGAAGTCCTTTTCACTTCATACGACGTTTAGAAGTACTTGTGCTTGGCTCTACATGTTATTAGTTTTAAAAAAAAAGCAACTAAATTTTCATATCAACTTTAAAACTATAAAACTAGAATGAGCATAAAAAAGAAATTGAATCGACCGTGTCGTACTACAATCCCGGCGGGCGTAACTAAACTTGTACATCTATCTAGATCTAGAGAAAACGGCTAAATGTTGCAGTGTGATTGCGGCGATTGCCACGTCTCCTTTACCGCGGACTTAAAAGAATTTTTTTTTTTATTGCCCTTAAAGATTTTTTGAATGCCCAAGATGCACCAGAATAATATGATTTAAACAGCGTTCTCACTGCGAATATCGCAATTGATTTATCGCCCTTTAAAAAAGTATGTTCAAATATTAAATTTTAGAACGTCAGTTAAGGAGCCACGATAGTGTACTGGGTGAGACAGTTTCTTCTCACCCGAACACGCGGGGTTCGAATCTGGTTAGGACTTTTTTCTTCTTTTTTTTAACCCGAAGCTTTATAATAACAAATACAGAATACATTTTAACGATTAGATTTTTTTTTAAGTGTATTACAAGTGAGTCTTGAAGGCCTTGCCTCTCTTGTTTCTTCTTAGAATCGTTTTCCCGAAGAACATTTTAAGAATTCGTGCTGGTAGATATTTGTCAGGTTCAGTACTTGATCTGCTGAGTGGGCTGTCCCAGTTAATGCTGTCAATTGTCTTTGCTGCTTTCGAGTTGTTTTGTGCCAGGGCATTTCATGGTGTGCTGTTGGAAGAGGCCCCTTGGCAGACCCGATCAGTCGTTGGACTTGTGGTCCACCTTCCTCCACTGATCAGGGTTCGAGGCCCCGTTCCGGCATAGTGTTGTGTCGTTGGGAAACTGAGGCACTTTACTCCGCTTTCTCCTCTCTCTCTCTCTCTCAACATTTTTGTCATTATTTAAGCAAAGAATGAAAGATATATTTATGCAGGAGTGGGACGAGTCAGTAATGTCTGAAGATATATATCATAACTACAGACTGTTTAAAACTGGTTTTCAGTGTGAGCAATATTTTGACTATGTGGATAAAAAGTGTTTTAGGGACTGTTTGGTAAAATTACGGCTTGGTTTGCTCCCAATAAATGGATCATTTTTTAGAAGAACATTCAAATGTAATTCAAATTACGCATGTAAACGTTGTAATGTGATCGAAGATGAAAACCATTTTATAAACAATTGTGTCCTTTACAATAACCTGCGACAAAAACATCTGAACTCTGAAGGTCAATGGTATGTTCACTTGATGAAGAATGGTTCTGTTTACAGTATTCGTAAACTCTGCATTTATATATTTAATGCCCTGAAGATACGACAGGAATTCTGTGACAACAATGATGAAAGTTAGAATTAATTTACTATGCACGAGAAGCACTTTTGTTCTACATGTTCAGTTAGTACGTATTTTACATTTTGTTGTGGCTGAGTGATCACCATATTGTGTACTTTTGACCTCTTTCTAGGGGCCGGAGGCCTGGAGATTAAAGTTTTGTTCTTGTTCTTGTTCCCTCTCTCTCTCTCTCGCTCATTCCAGCCAGATGTGAATGGATACCTGACTGACTCTGGTTCCTTCACTACCGTCTGCTTTCTCGGCATTACCACTCCTTTTCCCTTACTGTTTTCCACAAATCTAAACACCGTTTGTTAATTTCTTTTTTCGTCTTTTTGCCGGAGTCTGTAACGCAGTGTCTGTGCCGTGTTGCTCTGCCGGTCAGGTCATGATGTTGTGAACACTGAGATGGGCACTAGCTGTCCAATTCTGCAATGTTAATTATAGGGTATGAGCTTTTAAGCGTATATTTGTGTGGTTTTTATGTGGTTTTGAAATTCTTTAATCCATTTTTACGATTTCTTTATATCTTTCTTTTTCTTATTTATTTTATCTATTTATCTATTTATTTATTGTTATCTAGGTGTGATAAATCAAGCGAAAGTGTATCTTATTTGCTTAGGAGTTTAATGGTTAGTATGTCATGAACTTTTTTTTATAAGATGTGACAGAATTTTTTGGAAATGAATGGTTGACCAGTCCTGACTTGGCCCCGTGCGGTCGGCTGGACGATAAGCAGCTATTCATATGTGTGTGTGTGTGTGTGTGTGTGTGTGTGTGTGTGTGTGTGTTCTGAATATGTATGAGTACATGTCCATTCACATGTCACTGTGTATGATTATGTCTCCATCACAGTGTGTGAGGTGGGAGGGAAGGGGGAGGGTGTGAGCGCGCGCGCGCGTGTGTGCAGTGTTAAAATCTTATGATTGGTTATGAGTGTGTTCCGTTTTGTTTGTTTGGTTGTTGTTGTTGTTGTTTTGTTTGTGTTGTTGTTAGTTGTTGTTGTTTTGTTTTTTTGTTGTTGTTGTTTTTTGTTGGTTTTTTTTGTTTTTGTTTTGTTTTTTTTGGTTAGGGAGGAGGGGGGCTGTTTGTTTTTAAATTGCTAAGCATATTCATCGACCGCATACTAAGTTTTTGACAGAAGAAAAAACAAGAAGAAAAAAAATTATACAAATGTGTTTGAGCAAGTTGTTTTTCCTCAGGACCTGAACTAAAGTCACTTGGTGGCCAGTAGATATTGACTTGTCACTACTGCACGGACTCGGTGTGGTACGGAAAGATATGCGAAGAGTATACATGTACATTAATGCGCTCAGATTATCTGTTATGTTCCATCTGTGAAGCAATGTTATGTGTGAAAAAAAAATGTCTGCGTGTATATGATAATTGCCTGCAGTTTTCATCTTTTCTCAGGGTTTCATTGTCAATGGCCTTGAATTAATATGTCAAGGGGTGTGTTGTACACTTCCGTTTTTTTTTTTTTTGTTTGTTTTTGTGTGTATATTGTTGTTTTCTCATTAAGAGATTGAGGATTTGACAGAAAAATGTGTGTGTGTGTGTGTGTGTGTGTGTGGAGTACGCCTTTGTGCGTGTGTGTGTGTGTGTGTGTGTGTGGAGTGCGCCTTGTGTGTGTGTGTGTGTGTGTGTGCGCGCACACACACACACACTAATTCAGAACACAAAAACCAAGTCGTTGAGCAGAACGCATATATTTCAAGAAAAAAAACCAACTGAATATAGGTACAAATATAGATATACCATTAGAGTCCAAGCAAAATTAAATAAATGTATGAAATATAGGAATCTGTCATCATTTATCAGCAGTGCACCAAGACGAAATCGCTGAAGCAAAAGCAGAATCGGTATCGTCAAGATCAGTGTAAAAAGGCCATCAGCCGAGGCAAAAGGTACAGCAAAACATACTGTACGACGCGCACGTGACAAAAAAACAGAAGAGTAAACGTTTCATCGAAAATAAACATTCAACTTCAAATCAATCTCATGTTTACGGGTGGTCGCACAAAGGTGTGATGTCATTGCATCACATGCACGCACACACGTGTGATAATTGGTAATGAATCATGTTTTCGACAGTGCATAATCTTGCATAATGCACCACTGCGCGGTAAACACTGCGTTCACATTCCATGCAGGAACACACACACACACACACACACACACAACCCACCCTGTGCAGGCTCACAATTACGTGAACACATGGTTTATAAGGATGATTTTATCAGTGGTGTTGTGTTAGTTTCAGCCATATACACAGTGCACGGGTTGTTGTTATTTTTCCCCGGGAGCTTAATGTAAAACATGTTCACTATTCACAATGCGACACTGACTGCCACACAGTCAAGATAAAGATTTGTGAATCAGTTTCTATCTGTCTGCTTGTCTGTCTCAATCCAGTGTGGCATATTACTCAGTGATTACATGACATATAAGTCAGCATTAGCGCATACGTTTGGTCCCGATCATTAGGGTCAGAAAAAGAAAAGGAAGTAAAAATGGAGAAAAAAAAACCAAAGAGGTCTTTTTTTACGAGAACCTGATAAATACACTGTACTATCACAATGAACGACTCTTTTTTCTCCTGCTGCCCAGCTATTTATTGCGTTTTGAGCGTGGAATGCTGCGCTGAGCTTCAGAAAGCGACACTGCTACACTGGCGATAACAGTGTTACATTGGCGATAACAGTGTTACATTGGCAATAACAGTGTTACATTGGCAATAACAGTGTTACATTGGCAATAACAGTGTTACGCGGAAGCAACCCAAACCGTTTCTGAAACAGTAAAAGTAATAACAGAAACAAAAACACCCATGGATTCCAAGAGCGACGTGACACGCAAAGGGGGATAATCGGTCTGTGGCGTTCACTGCCACATTTATCGGCCTGTGAGGATTGTCTTTTCCTCGGCCTGAGCCAATCGACGTTCAGTTTACATTTTCACCGCTTTCGTTCTCCAGAAAACTCCAGCAGTTGGACTAATCCGTTTGACGGGCCTCCGCCCTGTTTCACATGAAGTAAAACAAAACAAAGGCGTCGAAAGGGCATCAAGGGAAAAGAAAAGACTTGCCACACGTTGTTCAACGAAACGCAGAGGAACAGACCTTCGTCTGACCTCAAACCATGTCAGCTGCTCAGTGCTCTCTGTCACACTATAGTACGAAACCATCTCCGACGTCTTGCCCGCTGTTCTGCCTGCATGTCGATTCCTGTGTGCAGTGTGATGCGGTCAACGAGCGACTGGAGATTTTGTTTTCTTTTAAAGAAATATCCACGCCGGAAAATGGTGGACGGGTCAAGAAGAGGGCAAATCACCAACAGGTCAGGTCGTGACAGTAGTAGTCTGAACAAAGACTGGGATGAACACACCACACTACACTATACTACACCACAGTGCACACACACCGCACCACACCACACCACACCAATTACGACACCACAACTCCTCCAACAAAACCCACATAACTTATTTCCACCCACCCCTCCTATCACGACGCCATGGCTCTCCGGTTCAAATTAACTTATTTCCACCCACCCTTCCTATCACGACACCATGGCTCTCCGGTTCAAATTAACTTATTTCCACCCACCCTTCCTATCACGACACCATGGCTCTCCGGTTCAAATTAACTTATTTCCACCCACCCTTCCTATCACAACACCATGGCTCTCCGGTTCAAATTAACTTATTTCCACCCACCCTTCCTATCACGACGCCTTGGCTATCCGGTTCAAATTAACTTATTTCCACCCACCCTTCCTATCACGACGCCTTGGCTCTGTTCAAATTAACTTATTTCCACCCACCCTTCCTATCACGCCGCCTTGGCTCTCCGGTTCAAATTAACTTATTTCCACCCACCCTTCCTATCAGGACGCCATGGCTCTCCGGTTCAAATTAACTTATTTCCA
>NC_134904.1:40959147-40989147 GCF_041734735.1 Babylonia areolata | reverse complement strand
ATTTCCCACATCAATGGGTCAGGGTTCCCCCACTCCCCCACAACCTCCCTCTTGTTCCTCCCCCTGAATTCAGCCCCCTGTCCTCAAAATCAGTCATTTCACTTGTACTTTGTGCAGCCCACTGAGAGAGAGAGAGAGAGAGAGAGAGAGATGATGATGATGATGCTTTACTGAAGAAACACATAAGGTTATTTCAAAGAGTGAGAGAGACAGAGAAAGAGAGAGAGATAATGATGATAATGATGCTTTACTGAAGAAACATGTAAGGTTCATTTCAAAGAGAGAGAGAGACAGAGAGAGAGAGTGTGTGAGTGTGAGCAGCAGAGTGTGCATTCACATAAAGAGTGTGTGCCCAATTTTACTTTGGAAAGACCACATGACTGATGAAATAAGCACACATAAAACACAACAGTCATTATCAAAGTTTATTCAGAAATGCAAAAGCATTGCTTGCATACTGACTGCACTGGGTAGCAAATGTTCCCATTATGTTACAATGAATAAGAAGGAAAAAAAGTAGAAACCAAAGCAAAGCAGTAGAGCTAAAAGACACCAGAACCGGTGTCACTGCCAGACCAATATCACTTTCTGTTTGCGGCGAACAGCAGTTCTTCCTCTTGTTCACAGAGACCCATATTTTTACAGTTCTGAGTCGCAGCATATCAACTGTCACAGTAATATATGTTATTGAAATACTAACATACCCTGGAGTTAGGCTTTAGGGTCCCATAGCCCTTAACGGCTAGTGGGTCGGTGGATTTGTATCCAGTGCCTTGGGCTCAGCATAGGAAGGCGGGACCCAGTCCATTTTCACCTTAAAATAATAATAATAATAATAATGGTATTTATATAGCGCTGAATCTTGTGCATAGACAAATCAAAGCGCTTTCGCACCAGTCATTCACACACATGCATAACTCTAAAACTGGAGAAACTGAAGACAAGGTAGAGGCAGGGAAGGGAGGCTATTTTGGGAAGAGGTGGGTTTTAAGGCCAGACTTGAAAGAGCTGTGTGGAGACTTGACGAAGTGAAAGAGGAAGTTCATTCCAACTGCAAGGTCCAGAGACACTTGGGTGGAGTGAAGGAAAATGGAGTACAGTGCCTTTCCAAAGGACATAACACCCTGTTGAAGCAGGGCTACGAACCCCGATCACCGGTGAACACTGGATCACAAGTCCAATCCCTGACCAACTCTGCCACGGTGCTTCCTGAAAGCGAAGTATGGATGCCAAAAATATCAGAGTAAACATGGTCATACATGGAAAAGCGTACAGGAATTGAATCCTGGTTGGATCTGGTGTTAAGTCGAAAGTGGCACACTGTGACATAAGGTCAAAGTAAGCGTAAGGGTTGCCCATGAACACTGAAGAAATCTCTTTGATCCATGCTCTCCAGATAATCAGTTTGCAGAATGAAGGACATTGCAGCTATTCCGAACAGTCCTGTAATCTTTCTCAACATTTGTTTCGTAATATCCCTATTCATATAAATAACACTACAGGAGTGACTTGACTTCAACATCTGAACCAATGAAAAGGACTTCTAAAAAAAATAGTTAATAAAAAATAAATAAATAACAATGACTAATCCAAATACAGTAACACAATACATCAAATGTCAACAGGCATAATGATTTATCACTGCATGCACACAGGAGTTGCTGGTCAGAGAACAAAAGCACCTTTGTAAGTCAATAAAGAACAGTCACAGTGTCAGTAATGTTAATACAAATGACATGTGAACATCAGCTTTCAGAAACCCGGACAGATCATCATCACAAAACAGAGTGGACAGGAGGACTCTATGCATATTTGTGTGTGCTTGTGAATGTGTGGGTGTGAGTATGTATGACTGCTGGAGTGTGAATGTAAAGCGTGTGTGAAGCTATAAAGTAATAGTGCGTGCATCCAAACCCACCTGTCCCAATGTCTGGATATTCATACAAATGAAAATGTCATGTCATTCCTATTCATGCATGTTCAAGTCTGAAATGAAATGCACAAAAATGTTAATGCAGCTGACATTGTTGGTTTTGTAGTTTTAGTCCAGCAACATTAAGCACTAATCTCTGTCACATCTGAAAAACAAAAAAACAAAAAAACTTCAAAGAACACAGTTCATGACATATCATATATAATCTTAACCATTAAGCTCCTTAGGCAAATTACACTGGACTGTGCTGAGGACGTAAACCTTTCTGCCTAACTTATCTCTAGCTTAAAAAGATTGTAATAAAGGATTAAAAAAAGCACCAAAAAAACCCAACTCCAAAGCCAAACAAAAAATACAACAAAAAAAAAAAGAAGAAAAAAAAGGCCAGTGCCCATCCCAGTTTTTTCAACACCACTAAATAAGGTCAGAGGCAGATAACACTGCAGAATGAACAGCCAGTGCCCATCCCAGTTTTTTCAACACCACTAAATAAGGTCAGAGGCAGATAACACTGCAGAATGAACAGCCAGTGCCCATCCCAGTTTTTTCAACACCACTAAATAATCGCCAGGGCAAACCAGCACAGATAGTTCATCATGGACTGTGGTAGAACAAAGAAAAAAAAAGGTGTCAAGGTCTGCTGGGAAAAAGAAAAGGGAGATGACTGGGAAGACAGAAAACAGACAGCAGTGAAGGAAGAAAACCAGACGGAAACAAAGAGAACAAAGAGGACATTTCTAGAAGACAGAAAAAACAGACAGCAGTGAAGGAAGAAAACCAGACGGAAACAAAGAGAACAAAGAGGACATTTCTAGAAGACAGAAAACAGACAGCAGTGAAGGAAGAAAACCAGATGGAAACAAAGAGAACAAAGAGGACATTTCTAGAAGACAGAAAAAACAGACAGCAGTGAAGGAAGAAAACCAGACGGAAACAAAGAGGACATTTCTAGAAGACAGAAAAAACAGACAGCAGTGAAGGAAGAAAACCAGATGGAAACAAAGAGAACAAAGAGGACATTTCTAGAAGGCAGAAAAAACAGATAACAGTGAAGGAAGAAAATACGACAGAAACAAAGAGAACAAAGAGGACATTTCTAGAAGGCAGAAAAAACAGACAGCAGTGAAGGAAGAAAACCAGATGGAAACAAAGAGGACATTTCTAGAAGGCAGAAAAAACAGACAGCAGTGAAGGAAGAAAATACGACAGAAACAAAGAGAACAAAGAGGACATTTCTAGAAGGCAGAAATTCACTGAATAGCCCTGTGCTTTACGTCAGTGGACTGTATAGCTCTGTGCGTAATGTGAATTGATTGATTGAAGGGTTGTGCATTCACTGTATAGCTCAAAAGACCCCTGGCATCTCACGGGGTGAAAGTAAAGTTGATGTAAATGACGTGTGAATATATATCAACATTCATGAAACCTGACAGACCAGCACAAAACAGTGCACACAGCTGGAATCTGAGCATGTTTTTATCTGCATGTCAATGGGTGTCAGTCTCATATATATATATATGTGATATTGTTATATCATTTATGCATGTTCAAGTCTGTAACTCAGTGCTCAAAAATATCTTTATCATTATTGATACTTATATTGCACCTGTCATTGGACAGAGACCAAGCTCTATGTGCTTTACGAACACAGTCATTATGCAGAATGAACAATAACAGAAACTTACCACACACAAAAGTATATAGACACAAAGACACAAGTGCCCTTCGCTTGTGTGTGAAAGAGAAAAACCACCATGCAGTTCACTGACAGAGAAGTGATGTCCAAACCCCGGACAGTCGAGTCTGTACTCTCTGCAGTAAGCTGGTTGAAACAGAATTCATTTTTCTGTCATTATGCTGAAATGTATAGCATCCAGATTTTTTTTTTTTTTTTTTTTTTTTTTTAGAAAAAGACAAGAAAAGAAAAAAGACAGAGTAGAGAGAAAGAAAAACTTTCTTTTTTTTCCTTTTTTTTTTTTTTACAAATTAAAACAACAAACAAATATACAACGCAGAGAGAAATATTAAAACAACAACAACAACAACAAAGAAATATCCAGATTAGAGAGAAAGAAAACATTACAAATTTAAAACAACAAACACACAAATAACATATGTTAAATTAAAAACGACAAACAAACAAACAAATCTACAAAGAAGAGAGAGAAGACATATTTCAAATTAAAAACAACAACCAACAAATATACAGAGTAGAGAGAAAGAAACACATTCTTCAAAATCTAAAACAACAAACAAATAAAAAGTGGAGAGAAAAAGAAAAGAAAAACAATTCTGAATTAAAAAATAAAATAACAACAAATAAACAAATATATATATCATATTGTCATGTTAACAGTAAAATCTCACTTCACAGCACCTTCAAGTAGATTCAACTTTACCAACACTAACACTGACTTTCCGTATACTATATATATACATAAATTAATGCCCTTGATCTATTCAAGAGAACGAAGAAAGAAAAAAATATAAATATCAGAAAGGGGACAGCACAGGCATACAAAGAAAAATCTCCCTGTCCCAATACCTTTTAAGTAGATTAATTTCCATGCAAAAGTGCTTTTCTGTCTACACTGCAGTTACATTGTTCAGGAGAAATTAACAAAAGACAAACACCAGAGAAGGGACAGCAGAACAGATAATCATGTCGCTTGAAATCACACCTTTGTCAGCACCTTTAATTAAAGAAGTGGTTTTTTTATATATAGTTTTTTTGCCTTTTTTTAAAAATATTTTACTGGTTCTCAGAACAGCAAATTTCTTTTGCAAAGTTAGCTGATTTTGTCAAGTGTGACCAAAAACATTTCAGTTTATTCATAGGTCAGTTCTGGCTGAGCCGGTTTTCACTTTGTTTACTTGTACATAAACCCACTGCCTGGTCAGGCCTTGAATGCCTACCTTGGGTTTGTGTCAAACATCATCATGGGGTGAAATAAAATGTTCATACAAAATAAACAAATAAGTTAATATCTGAAAAATAAAACAAAATGAATGATACTTTGATGGCATTATTGGATATCTCTCATGTTTCACAACCGCGGCTACTAGTAAGTGTGGTGAAAGTTTTTCTAAGGCAACGGTAAAAGGACAGTCATCAGTGTGAACAGTCCTTTAACAGTTTCTCTGAGGCAGAGCTGAACTATAAAAGGACTGTCATCAGTGTGAACAGTCCTTTAACAGTTTCTCTGAGGCAGAGCTGCACTATAAAAGGACAGTCATCAGTGTGAACAGTCCTTTAACAGTTTCTCTGAGGCAGACACGAACTATAAAAGGACAGTCATCAGTGTGAACAGTCCTTTAACAGTTTCTCTGAGGCAGACATGAACTATAAAAGGACAGTCATCAGTGCTAACAGTCCTTTAACAGTTTCTCTGAGGCAGAGCTACACTATAAAAGGACAGTCATCAGTGTGAACAGTCCTTTAACAGTTTCTCTGAGGCAGAGCTGCACTATAAAAGGACAGTCATCAGTGCTAACAGTCCTTTAACAGTTTCTCTGAGGCAGAGCTGCACTATAAAAGGACAGTCATCAGTGCTAACAGTCCTTTAACAGTTTCTCTGAGGCAGAGCTGCACTATAAAAGGACAGTCATCAGTGCTAACAGTCCTTTACAGTTTCTCTGAGGCAGAGCTGCACTATAAAAGGACAGTCATCAGTGTGAACAGTCCTTTAACAGTTTCTCTGAGGCAGAGCTGCACTATAAAAGGACAGTCATCAGTGCTAACAGTCCTTTACAGTTTCTCTGAGGCAGAGCTGCACTATAAAAGGACAGTCATCAGTGTGAACAGTCCTTTAACAGTTTCTCTGAGGCAGAGCTGCACTATAAAAGGACAGTCATCAGCGTGAACAGTCCTTTAACAGTTTATCTGAGGCAGAGCTGCACTATAAAAGGACAGTCATCAGTGCTAACAGTCCTTTACAGTTTCTCTGAGGCAGAGCTGCACTATAAAAGGACAGTCATCAGCGTGAACAGTCCTTTAACAGTTTCTCTGAGGCAGAGCTGCACTATAAAAGGACAGTCATCAGTGCTAACAGTCCTTTACAGTTTCTCTGAGGCAGAGCTGCACTATAAAAGGACAGTCATCAGTGCTAACAGTCCTTTAACAGTTTCTCTGAGGCAGAGCTGCACTATAAAAGGACAGTCATCAGCGTGAACAGTCCTTTAACAGTTTCTCTGAGGCAGAGCTGCACTATAAAAGGACAGTCATCAGTGCTAACAGTCCTTTAACAGTTTCTCTGAGGCAGAGCTGCACTATAAAAGGACAGTCATCAGCGTGAACAGTCCTTTAACAGTTTCTCTGAGGCAGAGCTGCACTATAAAAGGACAGTCATCAGTGCTAACAGTCCTTTACAGTTTCTCTGAGGCAGAGCTGCACTATAAAAGGACAGTCATCAGCGTGAACAGTCCTTTAACAGTTTCTCTGAGGCAGAGCTGCACTATAAAAGGACAGTCATCAGCGTGAACAGTCCTTTAACAGTTTCTCTGAGGCAGAGCTGCACTATAAAAGGACAGTCATCAGCGTGAACAGTCCTTTAACAGTTTCTCTGAGGCAGAGCTGCACTATAAAAGGACAGTCATCAGCGTGAACAGTCCTTTAACAGTTTCTCTGAGGCAGAGCTGCACTATAAAAGGACAGTCATCAGTGCTAACAGTCCTTTAACAGTTTCTCTGAGGCAGAGCTGCACTATAAAAGGACAGTCATCAGTGTGAACAGTGGATGGTGCCTTCCTTTAGGAGCACGAACCACATCTGCCATTCAAACAGCACATGGAAACTCTTTCACCATGCACGGCAGAAAATGAACATGACATAAAATCATATTATATAGGTACCTGATATAAAGTTCTCCAGGGGAAAATACATGTCTCCATCTGCCAATGCTCTGAAGCAACCTCGCCATCCCCTCGAACTTTATGCAAGTGCAAAAACTGATTTTGTTGTGGCACAAAAATGTTGCTTTATCTTATGTGTAACACTGCGTTCTGATCAGTGTGGCTACAAGGTGCATGTTGCTTTATCTTATGTGTAACACTGCGTTCTGATCAGTGTGGCTACAAGGTGCATGTTGCTTTATCTTATGTGTAACACTGCGTTCTGATCAGTGTGGCTACAAGGTGAATGTTGATGTGAAACACTGCATTGTGATCAGTTTAGCTACAAGGTGAATGTTGATGTGAAACACTGCATTGTGATCAGTTTAGCTACAAGGTGAATGGTGATGTGAAACACTGCATTGTGATCAGTTTAGCTACAAGGTGAATGGTGATGTGAAACACTGCATTGTGATCAGTTTGGCTACAAGGTGAATGGTGATGTGTAACACTGCATTGTCGTATGGTCAGTCTTGCTACAAGGTGAATGTTGATGTGTAACACTGCATTGTGATCAGTTTGGCTACAAGGTGAATGTTGATGTGTAACACTGCATTGTGATCAGTTTGGCTACAAGGTGAATGTTGATGTGAAACACTGCATTGTGATCAGTTTGGCTACAAGGTGAATGTTGATGTGTAACACTGCATTGTCGTATGGTCAGTCTTGCTACAAGGTGAATGTTGATGTGAAACACTGCACTGTGATCAGTTTAGCTACAAGGTGAATGTTGATGTGAAACACTGCACTGTGATCAGTTTAGCTACAAGGTGAATGTTGATGTGAAACACTACACTGTGATCAGTTTGGCTACAAGGTGAATGGTGATGTGTAACACTGCATTGTCGTATGGTCAGTCTTGCTACAAGGTGAATGGTGATGTGTAACACTGCATTGTCGTATGGTCAGTCTTGCTACAAGGTGAATGGTGATGTGTAACACTGCCTTGTCGTATGGTCAGTCTTGCTACAAGGTGAATGGTGATGTGTAACACTGCATTGTCGTATGGTCAGTCTTGCTACAAGGTGAATGGTGATGTGAAACACTGCATTGTCGTATGGTCAGTCTTGCTACAAGGTGAATGGTGATGTGTAACACTGCCTTGTCGTATGGTCAGTCTTGCTACAAGGTGAATGGTGATGTGTAACACTGCATTGTCGTATGGTCAGTCTTGCTACAAGGTGAATGGTGATGTGTAACACTGCATTGTCGTATGGTCAGTCTTGCTACAAGGTGAATGGTGATGTGTAACACTGCATTGTCGTATGGTCAGTCTTGCTACAAGGTGAATGGTGATGTGTAACACTGCCTTGTCGTATGGTCAGTCTTGCTACAAGGTGAATGGTGATGTGTAACACTGCCTTGTCGTATGGTCAGTCTTGCTACAAGGTGAATGGTGATGTGTAACACTGCATTGTCGTATGGTCAGTCTTGCTACAAGGTGAATGGTGATGTGTAACACTGCATTGTCGTATGGTCAGTCTTGCTACAAGGTGAATGGTGATGTGTAACACTGCATTGTCGTATGGTCAGTCTTGCTACAAGGTGAATGGTGATGTGTAACACTGCCTTGTCGTATGGTCAGTCTTGCTACAAGGTGAATGGTGATGTGTAACACTGCCTTGTCGTATGGTCAGTCTTGCTACAAGGTGAATGGTGATGTGTAACACTGCCTTGTCGTATGGTCAGTCTTGCTACAAGGTGAATGGTGATGTGTAACACTGCATTGTCGTATGGTCAGTCTTGCTACAAGGTGAATGGTGATGTGTAACACTGCCTTGTCGTATGGTCAGTCTTGCTACAAGGTGAATGGTGATGTGTAACACTGCCTTGTCGTATGGTCAGTCTTGCTACAAGGTGAATGGTGATGTGTAACACTGCATTGTCGTATGGTCAGTCTTGCTACAAGGTGAATGGTGATGTGTAACACTGCCTTGTCGTATGGTCAGTCTTGCTACAAGGTGAATGGTGATGTGTAACACTGCCTTGTCGTATGGTCAGTCTTGCTACAAGGTGAATGGTGATGTGTAACACTGCCTTGTCGTATGGTCAGTCTTGCTACAAGGTGAATGGTGATGTGTAACACTGCCTTGTCGTATGGTCAGTCTTGCTACAAGGTGAATGGTGATGTGAAACACTGCATTGTCGTATGGTCAGTCTTGCTACAAGGTGAATGGTGATGTGAAACACTGCATTGTCGTATGGTCAGTCTTGCTACAAGGTGAATGGTGATGTGTAACACTGCCTTGTCGTATGGTCAGTCTTGCTACAAGGTGAATGGTGATGTGTAACACTGCATTGTCGTATGGTCAGTCTTGCTACAAGGTGAATGGTGATGTGTAACACTGCATTGTCGTATGGTCAGTCTTGCTACAAGGTACAAGGATTCAAGTCTTTTGTCTGTAACTTCTCTGTGTCAGCCCCCTCCACTAAAAGTTGAATCAGCAGACATGGTTCCCACAGACGAAACAAACAAAATTCCAGACATCTACACCACCTCTAACACACACACACACACAAAAACTGGTGGATATCCCAGTATCAATTTTCCTCACTTTGTTCATTTGTCATTGTCTTAAATACATTTAGCTCATTGCTGAATGTGTACTTAAAAGAATATTAAGCAGTAATGTCTT
Organism: Babylonia areolata; assembly: GCF_041734735.1. Lineage (NCBI taxonomy): Eukaryota > Metazoa > Mollusca > Gastropoda > Neogastropoda > Buccinidae > Babylonia > Babylonia areolata. The sequence goes on along the minus strand of NC_134904.1, from coordinate 40,979,689 downwards.
TGTTAAATAGTACTGGTCAATGGTTTATGAAAAATCTGAGACTTTTCCAGACCGTGAATAGCGGAACATATTTTTCCACGATTTTTCCGGCCCTGGAACTGGTTCTCTCTTTTCCCAAGACTTTTCCAGACTTCTATCCCTCTATGAACCCTGTGCAGCAGTTATCCATGAGGTGTTCCTCTACCTTCAGAAAATCATCCTGTGTCACTCAGAACACAAGGACATCACTGAAAGCTGAGAACACCAAATTTCAACATTCTTGAAACATCGTTAAGTTGGAGCATCTTTGACTTCCAGTATGTTGTATGCTGTATGCCTTTAACCTTTTTCTGAAACAGAATTTAGAAGTCTTTCCTTTAATCAGCACATCAAAGTGCAGGCAATTAGTTAATACTTCTTGTATACAGTCTCCAATCCCTCTACAACATGGGACGCTCTCCTGGATACAACAAATACTTGACATGCATTTTACATTCATGCATCATTAAAATGTAAGCTCACCTACGCACGTGCAATAACACAGTTTCAGCAACTAACAGCTCGATAGTTTAATAAAATAAAAAAAAGAAGAAAAAAAAAAGAAAAAAAAAAGAATGAAAACTAAAATGCGAAATAAAAACAGGCACATCATAAAAAAAGTCACTGCTTTTCAACTTGCAACACAGCCGACCACGCCCGATCCTGTCCCCCACTGCCTGAGTGTGACCATGTCTCCCAGTTCTCTCAGTCACTTTCACTCAGTGAGTGAGCACAAGATCAGTTCACCTTATGCACGGACCATGTCCACACAACTGAGCTATAAATAGCTGTGTATCTATTTATAATACATTAACTATTTATAGCTCAGCAGTCCGCCCCCCCGTTGTGACCTGACTCCATGGTTAAAGCTGCCAAGCGGAAAAGACAAGGTACACGCATGTGGCGAAGACAGTGAACACACAGGTGTTTGTGTGCCAGGTGGTCAGTCTGACAAGCTATGTTGTCCCTCCTGTGGGTTGTGTTTTGATGCACGGCGCTGACTCACACAGGATTGGCACCGGTCGGCAGGCGGCGACGCGCACTGCGAGGAGTCTTCAGACTGCCGTTGGTGATCGGGGGGGATCGCCGTGCAGATCTGAGGGGGAAAAAAAAACAGACCAAAATTATTTTTTAAAAAGACCCCCAAAAACAGAGTATGGCTGCCTACATGGCAGGGTAAAAAGAGTCATACACAATAAAGACTGTGTACATATGAGTGAATGTGGGAGTTGCAGCCCATGAATGGAGAAGAAGAATTCAAAATAAAAAAAGGAAAAATAGAAAGAAAAGAAAAATGAAATATAACATTATTCAAAAATATAAATGAAAAAAATTTAAAAATACAAAAATTATTTTTTAAATGAAAAAAAAAAATATATATATATATATTCAAACATTACTTTCAAAATTGATGAAGTAAAGAATGATAAAATGTTACAACATCAGAAGAAAAAAAGATAATAATTGTAACATAATGATCAGTCACAAAGAGCTGTGATTCTCTCTCTGTGTGTGCAAAAACTTTACTGAACTGCATAGACAATCGTCATTTCCTTTTTGAATAAAAACAACAACACAATAAACGATGTCACAGTTTTCACACTAATATTTTACTGATTTAACACATTTCTGAACAAGGATATCTGCTGAGTTGCTGCCCCTGGACCAAGCAGTGTTGACTGCAGCCGTCAATGCTCCAGGTAAAACAGGAAAAAGCTCCCTTTGCCATTTCAAATTTTCAGACACTGCATTCACAGGACAATCTTGCACGGCAAGTGCATCTTTTTTGTCTGACAGAAAAGGAAGAAAGACTGTTGAGGAAATGGTGCGTGGTGCCTTGTGGAACATCAGGCAGAACAGGGGAAATGACAACTTGTTCCAACTTTTGTCCTTCACTATGGCTTTTTATCTGTGACTTTTTTTCCTTCCTAATTTTGTGACTTTTTATTTCCTTTCATTTATTTTTTTTTTTTTTTACGTAGTTTTGTGACGTTTCTTTTGTGACTTCTTTTTCCTGTGGCTTTCAACAATCGCAGAAATACGCACACCTACAGTGTCAATCTTTCTGAAACATTTCTCACATTTAAATCCAATTTCATGTTATTCTTGAGCCATTCCCATTTCCACCCTGTTCTCGCCATTTTCTCATGTAGAGTTCACTGTCAAGCTGTGCTAAAAGCTTCATGATGACGGATGTCACCATCACAATGTCCGATTTGGTGAATGCACTTTTTGCTGTGAAACTGCAAGAGAGTGAGCCAACACAATTATCTCCCATGAGTGGTAATACGGCCCATTTGGTATGAGAAAATTGAATGACAGTACTTCTCTTACTTTTTTTTTTATTTGAAGTTTCACCACAGGCATAATAATGTCCCTAATAGTAATCTCACCGAAAAATCAAAGACAGTGAAGAGGCTGCAAAAAGTTACGCATGCTGGAAAATATCCAAACAAAATGTCTCATTGCTGGAAACTGCCCAAAGTCAAGACAATCTGTGCCTGATTTCTGCCATATGCTGGACAATTTGTACCCCCAGTCCATTGTCTACGGCAACAGCCAAATCCAAAAGTAGTGGTCACTTTTATTTTCACCGCTGTGGTGAAGTGGTTAGCGTCACAGACTGACAAGGGGAGGGAGCGGGTTTGAATCCCAGCGGAGGTGGTTTTTCGGCCCTCAGCTGGCTCTTACCAAAGGCTGAAATGGGAAGACTGGTACCACACAGTTGAGCATCATCCACTTCACAGATGTGTCTTTGGATGTGTTGCTCTAATTTCCTGACCAACTCTGGAAGTGTCTGGATCTCTCAGGCCTGGTTGACACTGGGATATCATTATGACAGGAAGCAATGAGTACAGCCTTGTCAGGTAGTCCCAAACCTAAATGGACCTCCATAGCAGCATCGTTTTCATCATCAATATAAAAAATAAAAAAAAGCCCCCAAATTATGTGACATTTCATGCCCTGCTCTCATGGCTACCTTAGTTTCCATACCCCTCCACTTACATGCTTTGGTTGAGTCTTTTCATGGTCTTCAGTGTCAGTGGATTCATTGGGGACTGTTGTCAGAGAGATGTGATGGTGGTCTCCACTCTGGGGGAGACACTCACTCAGTCTGGCTCTGCGACTTAGCCATTACTGTCATCAGTAGGTGCTGTCCTAAGTATGTTAAATCAGAACAGGCACTACTGAACACCACTGGAGTGACTCAGCAGCAGTACAGGGTCTCTCCTGGTGTGTGACATCCTGGCGACCGAACCCAGGTGTGGCTGTGTATGGGAAACTCGGAATGAGTGGCAAGGGAGTAATGCCACTGAAACGGTGCAGATTATGGGGGAAAAAAAAGAATTTTTTTTTTTTTTTAAAATCATCAGATGTAGTAGAAATGTGTTAATGCGACAAACAGGAGGGGATAGTGATGCACTGACCTGTTGGTGTGCAATGTGTTGGGGGTCAGGGCAGACAGGGCCTGCATGTTGGCCGTCAGAGCCTCCACTTCACGTCGCAAGCGTGTCGGTGTCTCCAGACTGGCACTGCACGTCACACAGGTCCATTCATTAAACATTCACCGTCACCAGTCTATCCACACTGGCTCTACACAACACACAGGTTCATTCATTAAACATTCACCATCACCAGTCTATCCACACTGGCTCTACACAACACACAGGTCCATTCAATAAACATTCACTGTCGCCAGACTATCTACACTGGCTCTACACAACACACAGGTCCATTCATTAAACATTCACCATCACCAGTCTATCCACACTGGCTCTACACAACACACAGGTCCATTCATTAAACATTCACCATCACCAGACTATCCAAACTGGCTCTACACAACACACAGGTCCATTCATTAAACATTCACCATCACCAGTCTATCCACACTGGCTCTACACAACACACAGGTCCATTCATTAAACATTCACCATCACCAGTCTATCCACACTGGCTCTACACAACACACAGGTCCATTCGTTAAACATTCACCGTCACCAGACTATCCACACTGGCTCTATACAACACACAGGTCCATTCATTAAAAATTCACCGTCACCAGTCTATCCACACTGGCTCTACACAACACAGGTCCATTCATTAAACATTCACCATCACCAGACTATCCACACTGGCTCTATACAACACACAGGTCCATTTGTTAAACATTCACCGTCACCAGTCTATCCACACTGGCTCTATACAACACACAGGTCCATTCATTAAACTTTCACCGTCACCAGACTATCCACACTGGCTCTACACAACACACAGGTCCATTCGTTAAACATTCACCGTCACCAGACTATCCACACTGGCTCTACACAACACACAGGTCCATTCGTTAAACATTCACTGTCACCAGACTATCCACACTGGCTCTACACAACACACAGGTCCATTCGTTAAACATTCACCGTCACCAGACTATCCACACTGGCTCTACACAACACAGCACTCGCACACACTGGTAACACATTCACTGTCATGCACAAAACAGCACACAAATATTCACTGTCATTATGCACAAAACACTGCACACACATTGGTCAAACGTTCACCATCATTATGCAGCAAACACAGCAGACACAACAGTCAAACATTCACTGTCATTATGCAGCAAACACAGCACTCACAATAGTCAAACATTCACCATTAATATGTACAAAACACAGCACACACATTGGTCTAACATTCACCGTCATCATGCAGCAAACACAGCACTGACTCACAATTGTCAAACATTCACCATCAATATGCACAAAACACCGCACACACACTGGTCAAACATTCACCGTCATTATGCAGCAAACACCACACACACACTGGTCAAACATTCACCGTCATTATGCAGCAAACACCACACACACTGGTCAAACATTCACCGTCATTATGCAGCAAACACCACACACACACTGGTCAAACATTCACCGTCATTATGCAGCAAACACCACACACACACTGGTCAAACATTCACCGTCATTATGCAGCAAACACCACACACACTGGTCAAACATTCACCGTCATTATGCAGCAAACACCACACACACACTGGTCAAACATTCACCGTCATTATGCACAAAACACAGCACACACACTGGTCAAACATTCACCGTCATTATGCAGCAAACACCACACACACACTGGTCAAACATTCACCGTCATTATGCAGCAAACACAGCACACACACTGGTCAAACATTCACCGTCATTATGCAGCAAACACAGCACACATTTGTTTAACATTCCCCATGATTATGCAAAAGATACAGCACACGGACTGGTCAAACATTCACCGTCATTACCATGCATAGACATTCAACCAACCAATCATGTTTACGTTCACACACACGCACAACAAAACAAAAAAAAATCATATACAACATTCATTATAAATATCACACATCACAAAGGCTGAATGGTACACATCTCATAATTATCCTAACATTTAACCCTAATATCACAATTAAAACCATACCACATTACTTAACTAATCCCCGATACTTAAAACCAACCACGTGCATCACAATGCCCAAACATTATACATCTCAAGTGAATACATCAGATGGCTAGAACCTGTACAGCACTTCCAAAGAATCAAACCCTTACACTGTCCTGATGTTGGATCGCCGAGCCACCTTGCCCGTCGTTCTGCCCGGTGTCTCAATGCGGAAGGGCGAGTACATGCCTACCTCTCGACCATTCTTGCGGGCTGAAGAACGTGTTGGGGTGGAGGTTTGACTCTCCTGAAGAGGTTTTAATCTTCGTGTTGATGTCTTGAATTTCTGTTTGGGGTTTAAAAAAAAAAATAAAAAAAATAAAAACACACAAGACAGAGTGAATGGACTACAAAGGAAATTTTCTATCTAAAATTACGTTTAAATAACATACTTACCGTGACCCAACTAGTGCTCTCCAACTTGAGGAAGTACTTACTTCACAGAATATATATATACAACACACATCACCTATTTTACTGCAATAATAATAATAATAATTTTAAAATAAAATTTATCCATTCATATGTCATTCCATAATTTTTCCCCAAAACTAAATTCAAAGCATAGCTTAACAAAGAAATTTATTAACACTTCATTGATAACAGACCAAGCCTATACATTCTGATTCTGTATGGCTGGTAATTGTAATATCCATTGATAAATTTATCTCACAATAACAAATCAGTTTGATACAGAGCATTCAAAAACAAACACACACAAACACGAGATTGCAGAGACACACACAATCACACGCACATGCACAAATATATGCTTGGAAGAGAAAAGATATGGATCCATGGAATAGAGATAATAATAGTGTCATAGTTTGTTAAGACTATTTGAAATGAAATGAAATAAAATATTGTTTTAAATGATAAGTGTGAAAAACTGTGATGGAACTGAAAAAGGCAGTTAATTCCAAGTTTGTATAGCTGAAGAACTAAAACTAAAAAGCTCTCCCGACATGTTTCTAACTCACTATTTAAAGTATTTTGGGAACACAAAATTTCTGTCATCAGTGAAAGAGCGGAAAGACCCTGAAAGTGAAAGTTGAAGGAAAACCTCATCTAATTTTTCAAAGGTGAAACCCTGAAATTCTTGGTTCACACAATAGCACTCACAAGCTGTGCCTTATCAAAAGACCCCCCCCCCTCCCCATGGCCCCCCTCCCTCCCCCCACACTCTCCAGATTGTGACCCATGGCCACACAGCCTCTAAGTCTAACCAAACTCAGTAGTTGTAATGAAAGTGAGTGATAGCAGTACAATTCACACAGCAGCCAGAAGCTAACATCTTATCTGAAACAGGAGCATGCCACCAGCATTCACTGTGAGAGGATGGAGCTGGGGGCAATTATTGACTCAGTTATCTCCTCTCCCATGTCCCTCACATGGTGAATGGATTACACAGCAGCCGGCAGTGTGGAGGTGAATGCTGACCACCACACCTGCCATCTCAAACAGGTGAACTTTGTTCCCCTGAGGAATGCTGCTGTATTGTTGGGGTGTATGTGTGGGGAGGGGGGGGGGGGGGCGGGGGGGGGGGGGGGCAGTGCATGGGGGGGGGGGGGGGGGAAGGGGTGGTGGTGCTTGGTGAGTCACTCAACACTGTATGGAAAGCCACAGTACCAGCCCATGAATCCCATGCTGACTGTTTTGTTTTTCTTTTGTTGTTGTGGTGGTGGTGGTAGTGGTGGCGGCAGTTTTGTGTTTTATGAGTCTCTCCCTCATTTCTGTCTTCATTCCTGTGTGTGTGTGTGTGTGTGTGTGTGTGTGTGTGTGTGTGTGTGTGTGTGTGTGCTCTCAAACTAAGAAAAAATCTGGGTGGTGGGAAAGAAAAGTGTGGGTGTGGGGTAGGGGGTAATGGGTGGAGGTAATGTATTGTAATTAAGTTTATAATGTAAGTCACTTTAAATTCATAAATTAGAACCTGCACAGTAAAGCCTTAACATGATCTGGTTGAATATCATTTGTATATATTTATCTAACCTGCCAAAAATAGGAGAAAAAAAAAGAACAGCAACATTTATTAAAAAATAATAATAAAAATTAATTAGGCAGCCCAAAATTCACAGCATGAAAAGCATTATTATTCAGTTACCCGCCAAACTCAGGCAACAAAAGGATACTGGCACGTTGCCAGGCAAAAAGGTCACAAAGCCATGCCACCGGATGACACATCACCTAAATCTCGCATTCCTGTAATGCTACCCACCCCCTGCTCCAGCCAACCACAGGAGCGCGCAAAATCCTATCACATTCAAACATGTTATCCCTCCATTTGCAAAAGTTTTTTGTTTGCTCAAATTCATAAACTGCATTTTGATGCCACAACAACGTATACGGATCAACAAAACTAAAAAGAAACTAACCTAAACTGTGAAGCTGACAATATCAAAACACGTGACCTTTCCAGCGTTCTCGGGTCAGCAACCGTCCCTTAAAATCATCATAGTGTGTACTCCGCCGCATTGTCACTGACCTGTCTGATGGTTCCAACAGCATCCCTCATCGATCTTCTCATCTGTGATCCACGGCGAAAAATCGCTGAGTGTCGTCTGCTTGGAACACTTCCATTGGCACTGGCAAGGTTTCGTCTCGTTTCATTTTCCGGCTCTTCAGACGCTGCTCGTTTCGATCTAGGCGTGTTGATGTAGTCGTTCTCTTTTTGTTCGAACATCGAATAACGTCTCCGACTGATGGTACTTCGTAAGGCTTTTTTGATCGCCGACATGTTGAAACTATCTTTTTATCACACAGAGTATACAGCCTGGGTTCTCAAAACGAGCGCTTTTGTCGGTGCTTTGAAACGACCGCCAAGCGGAAGCAAAGCGAGAAATCAACAATGATTGCAGTGTCACGTGGTTTCTGGCTCGCGTGCTGAGATGACTCCAAATCAACGTGTAGGTTAACCACTGTGTGTGTGTGTGTGTGTGTGTGTGTGTGTGTGTGTGTGTGTGTGTGTGTGTGTGTGTGTGTGTGTGTGTGTGTGTTATAGTAGCAGTAGCAGTAGTCGTAGTAGTAGTAGTCTTCAGTTTAACGACATCTTTCCACTTTGAGTGGTACTAGACAAGAAAAAGAAAAGAAAAGAAGAAGGAAAAAAAAGAAAAGAAAAAAAAAGGAAGTATGGTGATGGGAAGTCCTTTCTACTGTTCGCTCGTTTCACCAGCCGGTCGGCCGCCGGGGCTATGTGTTGTACTGATAATTTCTCTGCGTTCTGTCTTTGTTATATATTTTTTCACAACGTTATTATCTTTCTTAATCATTTTTTGACATGAGTGATTAGGGTTTCAGTTCATACTTTGATGACTGTTCCTTTACTTTTATTAGCTAGACCAGTCAACGAGTCATATTTGATCGATGTTGGGGAGGTGGTTGGAAGTCACGGTGATTAGATCCAATGGCGTGTGCACCCTTGAGGTGAGGGTTTGGTGGGTGGGTGTGAAATAGATGTGGTGCCTTGTGTGTCTGTGGGGTGTATATTATGATTGGTGTGTGTGTGTGTGTGTGTGTGTGTGTGTGTGTGTGTGTGTGTGTGTCTGTGTGTGTGTGTGTGTGTGCATGTGTGTGCATGTGTGTGTCTGTGTCTGTGTCTGTGTGCGTCTGTGTGAGTGCCACGGCCGGTGTGTGTGTGTCTGAGTGTGTGTGTGTGTGTGTGTGTGTGTGTGTGTGTGTGTGTGTGTGTGTGTGCATATATACCTAGCCTATATGCCTCTCTCTCTCTCTCTCTCTCTCTCTCTCTCTCTCTCTCTCTCTCTCTCTCTCTCTCAGCGTAAAGCGCGCGAGCGAGTATGTGGGTGTTCGTTCGTTCGTTCTTTAATCACAGCGTTTTTTCACTGTCAGTGTGTATAATTATGCGCGCTCAGCTTGCACTGCGTTTGAGGGAAGGGAGGGGGGGGGAAGAGATGCTTTCAAATGAGTTAGTTCCAAAGAAATATTTTGATCCGAAATCAGTTTTGAATTGCCGCAAATTGTTGAAGGCGATGACGAAAGTACTAGTATGCTTGAAAGTATGGAAAATTACATGATCAAAATGGGAAAAATCACAAGATGATATGACGTCGTTGTTTCCTAGTTTTTGCACTAATTTGATTTGTACATACGTGCGTGCGTGCCGTGGGTGTGTATGTGTGTGTGTGTGTGTGCCAGTGTGTGTGTGTGTGTGTGTGTGTGTGTGTGTGTGTGTGTGTGTGTGTGTGTGTACGCGCGCGCGCGAACATACGCGTGCACTTAAGTTTGCGTTTTATGTTTGTTGCATTAACATGATTTATGTATTTCATTGTAAGGAAGGTGGCGTGTGTGTGTGTGTGTGTGTGTGTGTGTGTGTGTGTGTGTGTATGCGCGCACGTGCGTGTGGACGTGTGTGTATGTGTGCGCATGCGGGCGCACGTGTATAGGTGTATGGGAGGGGGCGTCCAGAGCCATTGCAGGAAAGGGAACTGACAGATAAGAGGCAGAAAGACAGATTCATTTTCATCCAGAAAAAAACAAGGTTTTATTGATACTCACAACATAGTTTATTCAGTTCTTCATTAACAACTCACTTGCACTCTGTATCTCTGTCATTCAACTATCACTCACACTCCACATCTCTGTCATTCAACTATCACTCACACTCCACATCTCTGTCATTCAACTATCACTCACACTCCACATCTCTGTCATTCAACTATCACTCACACTCCACATCTCTGTCATTCAGCTTTATCACTCACACTCCACATCTCCGTCATTCAACTATCACTCACACTCCACATCTCCGTCATTCAACTTTATCAGTCAATGGTAAAACCATTCTTGAAAACATCTTCAGCAACTCTATCACTCACACTCCATATCTCTGTCACTCATCTCTATCACTCACACTCGCTATCTCTGTCATTCAACTCAGTCAGACGTCATCAGCTGTGATGACGTCACTTCATGACGCTTCCTGTCCAGCAGTCCCCCACTCGCACTGCTCCAGGCAGTCATGTGGCGCAGACCTCCATCGTAGGGAAGGGGGATCACTCACCTGCCCATCACAAAAGTGTCTTTGATAAAATCGTGTTGTTTTTCTTAAAAAAGAGTGTGTTTTTTTTAAGTGTGATGGCTCGTGCCTGAAAGCACCACAGTGTTATTTCTATGTGGTTAACACGTTCTTAGTGTCAAAGTTATGAAATAACGAGTGTTATTAATATGATGTTCTCTGAACGACAGCCATCAATACGGTGTTCTCATAATGACAGCTTTCAGTGCAATGATCTCTTAACGGCAACTCCCAGTCGAAAACAGGTGACACTATATGCACTTCAAGCAATCAGTCTTACTTATTCTCTGTACTCAAAAAATAATTGTCTTGTTTTTTCAAAGCCGTGTAAACATAAAATAACGATAGTAATCAATATAATGTTTTTTTGTTGCGAAGAATGTCAACTTGTCCTTGAAAACCTCACAATGTTACTTATTACATGTACTCAATGCATCGACGGTATCAATGCCGTGTGAAAGACAAAATAATTATTGTCCACATTGTTCTCTAGTTGAAAATATTTCAGATGGTAAAACTATGAACTGTGAGCTTGAAAGCCCAGTTTTTCTATTCCTCTGTGCATTAGACATTACTTTTACCACAGCTGTCATTTCCGTCATCACAGATATACATGATTAGAAGCTGGATCACAGAGCAACTAATCATCACAGTAATAGCCAACTCTGATATCATAAGCAGTAACACCACCATTATCGTTTAATCTGAAACCACTGTCCTTTACTGATCACCAAACAGTGAAGTCTCAAGTGGCGACTTACCCCTCTTCTGTCTTTCGTCGTACATGCGGACGATGAGCCGGTTCCACTTGGCTCGTTCCGCCTCCCTCCTCCTCCTCCAGCGCCCCCCGTTGTGGCCACGCCCCCCGTTGTGGCCACGCCCCCCGCTGGCACTGAGGTGGTGCTCTGGGCCGAACAGCCAGTCTTCATGGACTGCCCGGTACACCGCCATGGTGACCCGGGCGTCAATGAGGGAGCAGTGTTCTCCCTGCTGGATGGTTCGGCCTGGGTGCAACACACAGTCATCATCATCGTCATGGTCATCATCATCGTCGTCATGGTCATCATCATCACCGTCATGGTCATCATCATCACCGTCATGGTCATCATCATCGTCATGGTCATCATCATCATCGTCATGGTCATCATCATCGTCATGGTCATCATCATCATCGTCATGGTCAGCATCACCACCACCACCAACAACAACAACAACGTGTACACCACCACCACCATCCCCACCACCACCACCACCATCGCCACCACCATCACCACCAACAACAACGTGTACACCACCACCACCACCACCATCCCCCCACCACCTTCTCCACCCCCACCCCCCAACACACACACACACCAGCCCTCTCCCTTGCTTCACGTGCACAGTGTCCACTGACCCAGTAGCGTGCTGGCCAGGCTCTTGAGGCCCACCTTGCTCAGGCGGCCTGTGGGTCGGACCGTGCGGATTAGCTGCACGGCCGTGGCGGTATCCCGGGTGTGCTCCTCCGGGTGGGTCAGGCCCAGGACCCTGAGGTCCCCCACCCGGTCATGGACCACCAACACTTTGTTCTGGGGACAGACAGTACACACATCCTGTTTTCGCTGTTGGTTCAAGGGGGTGTCACAGTGTGGTGCTGACACAGCTGTCATTATATGCTACACCACATCAGCTGGAGAAAAAGGAAAAAAGAAAAGGCAGAAGATGCCTGACCCTTGCATAAACCAACCACGCTGGTCATTCCGTTTCTGTTTTTTTTTTCCTTTTAAATCGGTGTGTTGGCAGTTATCTGAAACCATTCTTCATCATCTTCTTCTTCGTCTTCATTTGTGGGCTGCTACTCCCACGTTCACTCGTGTACACCAGCGGGCTTTTTGTCTTCACCCCGCCATGTAGGAGAAGTACCTGCTCCGTTTTCAGGGAACGGGGGGAATGCATGCCGGGTATTTTCGTGTTTCCATAACCAACTGAACGTTGGCATGGATTACGGTATCTTTAACGTGTGCATTAGATCTCTGCGGAACATGTGTTGACCTGGGAGATGGGAAAAAATCTCCACCCTTTACCCACCAGGTGCCGCAACCAGGGATCAATGTGTCGTAAGTTGTTTGAAATCTGTGTGTCGGTAGTATCATCTGTTTACAATCACGTGACAAAGTGTGACGGGTGAAGGGAACACAGATGCTTTTATGTTTTATTTTGTCATTACCTGCAAGGTCTATTGACAAGGGGGTGATAAGGGTTATTTCTTATGTCACCTCAACTATAATACAACATATTTTGCTTAATCCATTAAAACAAAACCTGAGAGAGAGAGAGAGAGAGAGAGAGAGAGAGAGAGAGAAGGATAGGGATATTGATTTCAGTCCATAGATTTAGATACTTTTAATGGCTACATATTCACTTCAACATTTCGTTAATCTGAATGACAGTATTTTCTTTCCGACTCTACTGTCTGACTGCTAACAAACCCTCCCCCCAAACTTCCGAAGTACGTATAACCGTAATGTGCCAGCAGCCAAATCCTTTAATCATTCCTTCCTTCCCTCACTGCAGACTGAACAATCCTGAGTATTACCTGAAGAAGGTCTGCCACAAAAGCCTGCACGATGTGGAAGGGCCGGCCATGCTTTTGAATGTCTTCCTCCGTGATGCCACTGTACTGTGTGCAATAATCAACGACCCGTTCCCCTTCTTTGGGGCAGACAAAGCTATCGCACAGGACGCGGCCTGTATGGTCCACCACCGTTGCCCGCCCTGAAAACAGATACGTCACTCGTTACCATGGAGACATGACTTGAAGACTACTCGCTGTGGTGACATGACATGAAGACGAAGTGCATGACTAAGTGACCAGATCAGAAAACAGCTGTGTTGCATGGTATGCCATGGTGACTTGACCTAAACAATGAACACGACCTGTTCTATGATGGAGATAGGGAACTGCTGTGTCAAGACATTCATTGAAACATGTGTTACATGTTACCATCACAGAAAAATCCTTACCCTCACGTCTGACTTACTGTTGTAATAAAAACCGTCAGTAACAAGGCCTGATTTTCTACTGCAGATCTTTACCCTCATGGTCACCAATTATTCAATAATTTTAACGATCAAAATGATTTTCAACTAAACGTCAACGCTTTTTGGCATTTAAAAACACAGACGAAAAATGATTTTGCAAGTGTGAATTTGATTTCCATGGGCAGACAGAGAACCTTGTTGTATCAGGCTGTAAGAAAGAGAATAGAGAGAGAATGGAAAGAGATATGAGAAAGAGCGTGGAGACAGATATTTGAGAAAGAGAGGGAACTGAGAGAACGGAGAGAGAGAGAGAGACGGTGGAGGGATAGAAGTGAGAGAGAATAGAAAGAAAGAATGGATAGAGACAGTGGAGAGAGAAAATGGAGAGACAGAAATGACCGAGAATATGGAAAGAGAGAATGGAGAGAATGCAGAAAGAGAATGGAAAGAGACAATGGAGAGAGAGAGGATGGAGAGAGGGCGGAAAAAGAGAGCAGACAGAGATGATGGAAAGAGAGAGAAGAACGGTGAATGTCTTACCCAGTGCCAGACCCATGTCTGTCTTGAACATCTCGCAGTCCAGTGCCACGAAATGTTCCAGTGCTGGGTCATGGGGCATGAGGGGGGCCTTGTGCAGACCTTCCGCCACGCAGTCTCTGCACCGGCCGGCGCATTTCTGCGTCTGGTACTGTGAAGACAGCACACACATTTTATGTACACACCTGTCATCACATTGCACACATTTTATGTACACACCTGTGATCACATTGCACACATTTTATGTACACTTCTGTGATCACATTGCACACATTTTATGTACACACCTGTGATCACATTGCACACATTTTATGTACACACCTGTGATCACATTACACATTTTATGTACACACCTGTGATCACATTGCACACATTTTATGTACACACCTGTGATTACATTGCACACATTTTATGTACACTTCCACCACCACCATCCCCACCACCACCACCACCACCATGACCACCACCATCCCCACCACTACCTTGTCTAACCCCACCCCCCAACACACATACACCATGGGCACACTGAGGTCTACGCCTATAACCACATCATACACGCCATGTACACACCTGTGACCACATCATACACACATTGAAATACACAACCACATGTGTAAACTCTTGCTGACTGTGTTTTACACAGCTACAGGTGTCAACATTCACCCAGGGTGGTTTACACAGGTACAGATGTCAACACTTATCCAGGGTGTTTTACACAACTACAGGTGTCAACACTTACCCAGGGTGTTTTACACAACTACAGGTGTCAACACTTACCCAGGGTGTTTTACACAACTACAGGTGTCAACACTTATCCAGGGTGTTTTACACAACTACAGGTGTCAACACTTACCCAGGGTGTTTTACACAACTACAGGTGTCAACACTTATCCAGGGTGTTTTACACAACTACAGGTGTCAACACTTATCCAGGGTGGTTTACACAGGTACAGATGTCAACACTTATCCAGGGTGGTTTACACAACTACAGGTGTCAACACTTATCCAGGGTGTTTTACACAACTACAGGTGTCAACACTTACCCAGGGTGTTTTACACAACTACAGGTGTCAACACTTATCCAGGGTGTTTTACACAACTACAGGTGTCAACACTTATCCAGGGTGTTTTACACAACTACAGGTGTCAACACTTACCCAGGGTGTTTTACACAACTACAGGTGTCAACACTTACCCAGGGTGTTTTACACAACTACAGGTGTCAACACTTACCCAGGGTGTTTTACACAACTACAGGTGTCAACATTCACCCAGGGTGGTTTACACAGGTACAGATGTCAACACTTATCCAGGGTGTTTTACACAACTACAGGTGTCAACACTTATCCAGGGTGTTTTACACAACTACAGGTGTCAACACTTACCCAGGGTGTTTTACACAACTACAGGTGTCAACACTTATCCAGGGTGTTTTACACAACTACAGGTGTCAACACTTATCCAGGGTGTTTTACACAACTACAGGTGTCAACACTTATCCAGGGTGTTTTACACAACTACAGGTGTCAACACTTACCCAGGGTGTTTTACACAACTACAGGTGTCAACACTTATCCAGGGTGGTTTACACAGGTACAGATGTCAACACTTATCCAGGGTGGTTTACACAACTACAGGTGTCAACACTTACCCAGGGTGTTTTACACAACTACAGGTGTCAACACTTACCCAGGGTGTTTTACACAACTACAGGTGTCAACACTTATCCAGGGTGGTTTACACAACTACAGGTGTCAACACTTACCCAGGGTGTTTTACACAACTACAGGTGTCAACACTTATCCAGGGTGTTTTACACAACTACAGGTGTCAACACTTATCCAGGGTGTTTTACACAACTACAGGTGTCAACACTTACCCAGGGTGTTTTACACAACTACAGGTGTCAACACTTATCCAGGGTGTTTTACACAACTACAGGTGTCAACACTTATCCAGGGTGGTTTACACAGGTACAGATGTCAACACTTATCCAGGGTGGTTTACACAACTACAGGTGTCAACACTTACCCAGGGTGTTTTACACAACTACAGGTGTCAACACTTACCCAGGGTGTTTTACACAACTACAGGTGTCAACACTTACCCAGGGTGTTTTACACAACTACAGGTGTCAACACTTACCCAGGGTGTTTTACACAACTACAGGTGTCAACACTTACCCAGGGTGCCCTTGGATGGCTTCCTTGAGCCCCACTTCCGTCACCCTGAAAAACAGGGAAAGGTCAGAGGTCAGGTCACGTGATTTTCATAAGGGTATATAATAAAACAACATCAAACAAATGGAAATTCCTTTTTTGAAAAGACTGTACAATGTCACACACATACATGTTTAAAACATGCATTTAATCATATATATATATATATATATATATATATATAACCTTTCACACACGCACGCACACACACACACTCACTCACTCACACACACACACACACACACACACACACACACACACACACACACCAAAAACAAAACAAAAACAATGCGCAACACTCAAATTGAATACGTATCAAACATCACAATACCTGAATCATCAAAACCCCCGTAGAGCAATGCACTCACCTGGTTACTGGAGATGGAGGAAGAGGGGCGTCTGGTGATGCTGAAGGAAGGGGAGGAGGTGGAGGGAGAGGAGGAGGAGGGAGAGGAGGAAGGAGAGGGGGACAAGGAGGAGGAGGGAGAGGAGGAGGGAGAGGAAGGAGATGAGGAGAGAGAAGGTGGAGAGGAGTAAGAAGAGGATGGAGATGAGGAGGGAGAAGATGGAGATGAGGGAGAAGATGGAGATGAGGAGGGAGAGGATGGAGATGAGGAGGGAGAAGAGGAGGGAGAAGATGGAGATGAGGAGGGAGAGGATGGAGATGAGGAGGGAGATGAGGAGGGAGAGGATGGAGATGAGGGAGAAGGAGAGGAGGAGGGAGAGGAAGAGGAGAATCTGGCAATGGAGGAGGAGGCAGTGTTGCCAGCTGGTGTGGCGGTGGTGTTCCAGTGTAACTTGAGGGCTGCCACAGCCGCGTAACTCAACCCTCTGTGGATTGAGGTGGGGGTGGAGGAGGTGGAGGAGGTTCTGGAGGTGGTGATGGAGGAGGGGGAGGAAGAGGGAGAGGAGGAGGAGGAGGAGGCTGTAGTAATGGAGGAGGAGAAGGAAGAGGAGGAGGAGGTAATGGAGGAAGAGGAGGAGGAGGTAATGGTGATGGAGGAGGGAGAGGAGGAGGAGGAGGCTCTGGCAACGGTGCAGGAGGAGGAAGAAGAGGAGGAGGCAGTGGTGCCAGGTGGTGCAGTGGTCCTCCTGTGGGACAGGTTGAGGGCGACCACAGCCGCATAGCTCAGTGCTCTGACTGCTGGGGTGGGGCTGGGGGTGGGGGAGGTGGGGGTGACGAAGGTGGTGGCGGGGGTTGAGCGGCGGGGTGAGGGAGCCGTAGGCGAGGAAGAGGAGGGGGAAGAGGAGGAGGCGGAAGGCGGGGAGGGGGGAGCGCGGCTGGAGGAGGAGGTGGTGGTGGTGGTGGTGGTGGTGGTGACAGAAGCTGTCTTCGCTCTGGTTCTTCTTGCTTTACCTTTGTTCGCCATGTTTCACTGGAACAACATGAACGTTACATCCGTCATCTGTTCCTTTTTGCCTTCCCGAGTCGGTATACGACACAGCGACAACTCCAACAAACTCAGTGATTACCTCCCTTCCTTTGTCCACCCCATCTTGGCCAGAAGAGGGACACGCACAGCACTGATGATCGTGTTGTTAAATCAAACATGTAACATCACAGACAACTTTCGTTGGAACCTCCACGCACCATGCCAAACCAACGTCCCACTTCACCCGGTCATCAAAAGCGACGCCACCAGAGCGACATGTCAGCCAAAGTCAAGCATGCGCGAAAATACAGCGATATCAGTATCAGTAGCTGAAGGAGGCATCACTGCGTTCAGACAAATCCATATACGCTACACCACATCTGCTAAGCAGATGCCTGACCAGCAGCATAACCCAACGCGTTTAGTCAGGCCTTAAGATAACATAAACAGCAACAGCTCAGACACGCATACACAGAAACACGCTTAAAAAATAAATAAATAAAAGGCCAAAAGACAAACGTTGACAAACACTGGAAAACGTGTGCAGCTCCAAAAGTGAAGGCCACGAAAGCTAATGCCTCACAGGAGACAAAAGAAAAACAGACAGAAAACAAGGAAAACAGATCCCAGCCATGAGGTCAGTCAGACAGACAGGTGTAAAACACACAGCATGAGCAGTAACACAGGTCAACACAGTGACACAGGCAACGCAAAAACAACGCATAGAAACATTCAGAAACACACGTACAGATACAAAAACACATAGAAACACACACACACACACACACACACACAAAAAGAAAAAAAAAAAGACACGTGCAAACACAGACAATGCGTAGAAATATGTAACCACACATGTGCAAACACGAACGACTCGTAGAAACAGAAAAAACACACGTGCAGACACGAATAACGCGTAGAAGTATCAGTATCAGTATCAACAGCTCAAGGAGGCGTCACTGCGTTCGGTCAGATTCATATACGCTACACCACATCTGCCAAGCAGATGCCTGACCAGCTGCGTAATCCAACGCGCTTAGTCAGGCCTCGAGAAAAAAAGAAAAAGAAAAAAAAGAACACTCGTACATACATGAACATGGCGTAGAAACAGAAGAACACACATGCAAACACGAACAACGCATAGAGACAAAAAAAATCAACAGCAAAAAAGCAAAAAAGCAAAAACGTGCAAACACGAACAACGTGTAGAAACAGAAAAAAAAACACATGTGCAAACATGAACAACGTGTAGAGACAAGGAAAAACACACGTGGAAACACAAACAGTTTCAGTTTCAGTTTCAGTTGCTCAAGGAGGCGTCACTGCGCTCGGACAAACCATATACGCTACACCACATCTGCCAAGCAGATGCCTGACCAGCAGCGTAACCCAACGCGCTTAGTCAGGCCTTGAAACACAAACAACACGTAGAGACAGGAAAAACACACGCGGAAACGCGAACAACGTGTACAGACAGAAAAAAAACACATGTGCAAACACAGACAACGTGTACAGACAGAAAAAAGCACATGTGGAAACACGAACAACGTGTAGAGACAGGAAAAACACACGTGGAAACAACAACAACGTGTAGAGAAAGAAAAAAAACACGTGAAAACACGAACAACGTGTAGAGACAGAAAAAGCACACGTGCAAACACGAACAACGTGTAGAGACAGAAAACACACACGTGTAAACACGAACAACGCGTAGAGACAGAAAAAGCACACGTGTAAACACGAACAACGTGTAGAGACAGAAAAAGCACACGTGTAAACACGAACAACGTGTAGAGACAGAAAAAACACTCGTGGAAACATGAACAACGTGTAGAGACAGAAAAAGCACACGTGCAAACACGAAAAACGTGCAGAGAAAGAAAAAACACACGTGCAAACACGAACAACGTGTAGAGACAGGAAAAACACACGTGGAAACAAGAACAACGTGTAGAGACAGAAAAAGCACACGTGTAAACACGAACAACGTGTAGAGACAGAAAACACACACGTGGAAACACGATCAATGCGTAGAGACAGAAAACACACACGTGGAAACACGATCAACGCGTAGAGACAGAAAAAGCACACGTGTAAACACGAACAACGTGTAGAGACAGAAAAAACACGTGCAAACACGAACAACGCATAGAAATAGATTTGTTTTGTTGTTTTTGTCTCTTTTTCCTTTTTCTTCCTGAACTTGAGATTCTTCTCCAATTCTTTTTCTTGGTTCGGGAATAAAATTTGTCTTGAAGTTGGCACAGCAAAGCCGTGTATAACATATAGGTTTCCTTCATAGATGCACCAAGTCAAAGGTTTTGTAGTTTTGTTTCGGAGAGTGGAATTATACGGCACAGCAAAGCTTTGTATAACATATAGGTTTCCTTGATAGATGCACAAAGTCAAGGTTTGTGTAGTTTCGTTTCGGAGAGAGGAATTATGCACACTTTTTTATGTATTCAGTTCAGGACACCCAGTGCTACACACACACACACACACACACACACACACACACACACACACACACGACCTTGTGAATAACTAGCAAAGGGTACCAAAAGAAAAAAAAAATCGTTACCAAAGTGACAAACGCACGTTCTGTATGTTAAAAGACAAAAGACATGAAATGAAAATCAAATCTCGCTTACCTTTTGCTGATGATTGACCTTTTCTCTACAAGCTGCAAGCAACACGTGTGTCTTCGTTCTCAGAACGCAACTGAATTCGTGAAGAAGTTTACAAGAGGCTCTTCTTTTATAGAAACATTTGACCGCAAAGCCTGTCGGGAATAACTTTTCTGGTCAAGTTTTTCGTCCAATCAAAACTGTGTCCAAAGAGGC
>NC_134904.1:40951647-40954147 GCF_041734735.1 Babylonia areolata | reverse complement strand
ATTTATGCCGGACTGAGGCAAACTGAGACAAGTTTAGTGACATAATTTATGCCGGACTGAGGCAAAGACAAGTTTAGTGACATAATTCATGCCGGACTGAGGCAAAGACAAGTTTAGTGACAAAATTTATGCCGGACTGAGGCAAAGACAAGTTTAGTGACATAATTTACTAGTGCCGGACTGAGGCAAAGACAAGTTTAGTGACATAATTTACTAGTGCCGGACTGAGGCAAAGACAAGTTTAGTGACATAATTTATGCCGGACTGAGGCAAAGACAAGTTTAGTGACATAATTTATGCCGGACTGAGGCAAAGACAAGTTTAGTGACATAATTTATGCCGGACTGAGGCAAAGACAAGTTTAGTGACATAATTTACTAGTGCCGGACTGAGGCAAAGACAAGTTTAGTGACATAATTTACTAGTGCCGGACTGAGGCAAAGACAAGTTTAGTGACATAATTTACTAGTGCCGGACTGAGGCAAAGACAAGTCTAGTGACATAATTCATGCCGGACTGAGGCAAAGACAAGTTTAGTGACATAATTTATGCCGGACTGAGGCAAAGACAAGTCTAGTGACATAATTCATGCCGGACTGAGGCAAAGACAAGTTTAGTGACATAATTTATGCCGGACTGAGGCAAAGACAAGTCTAGTGACATAATTCATGCCGGACTGAGGCAAAGACAAGTTTAGTGACATAATTTATGCCGGACTGAGGCAAAGACAAGTTTAGTGACATAATTTACTAGTGCCGGACTGAGGCAAAGACAAGTTTAGTGACATAATTCATGCCGGACTGAGGCAAAGACACGTCTAGTGACATAATTTATGCCGGACTGAGGCAAAGACAAGTTTAGTGACATAATTCATGCCGGACTGAGGCAAAGACAAGTTTAGTGACATAATTTATGCCGGACTGAGGCAAAGACACGTCTAGTGACATAATTCATGCCGGACTGAGGCAAAGACAAGTTTAGTGACATAATTCATGCCGGACTGAGGCAAAGACAAGTTTAGTGACATAATTCATGCCGGACTGAGGCAAAGACAAGTTTAGTGACATAATTCATGCCGGACTGAGGCAAAGACACGTCTAGTGACATAATTCATGCCGGACTGAGGCAAAGACAAGTTTAGTGACATAATTCATGCCGGACTGAGGCAAAGACAAGTTTAGTGACATAATTCATGCCGGACTGAGGCAAAGACAAGTTTAGTGACATAATTTATGCCGGACTGAGGCAAAGACAAGTTTAGTGACATAATTTATGCCGGACTGAGGCAAAGACAAGTCTAGTGACATAATTTATGCCGGACTGAGGCAAAGACAAGTTTAGTGACATAATTTATGCCGGACTGAGGCAAAGACAAGTTTAGTGACATAATTCATGCCGGACTGAGGCAAAGACAAGTTTAGTGACATAATTTATGCCGGACTGAGGCAAAGACACGTCTAGTGACATAATTTATGCCGGACTGAGGCAAAGACAAGTCTAGTGACATAATTCATGCCGGACTGAGGCAAAGACAAGTCTAGTGACATAATTTATGCCGGACTGAGGCAAAGACAAGTCTAATGACATAATTTATGCCGGACTGAGGCAAAGACAAGTTTAGTGACATAATTTACTAGTGCCGGACTGAGGCAAAGACAAGTTTAGTGACATAATTTATGCCGGACTGAGGCAAAGACAAGTTTAGTGACATAATTTATGCCGGACTGAGGCAAAGACAAGTTTAGTGACATAATTTATGCCGGACTGAGGCAAAGACAAGTTTAGTGACATAATTCATGCCGGACTGAGGCAAAGACAAGTCTAGTGACATAATTTACTAGTGCCGGACTGAGGCAAAGACAAGTTTAGTGACATAATTTACTAGTGCCGGACTGAGGCAAAGACAAGTTTAGTGACATAATTTCATGCCGGACTGAGGCAAAGACAAGTTTAGTGACATAATTTACATGCCGGACTGAGGCAAAGACAAGTTTAGTGACATAATTTATAGTGCCGGACTGAGGCAAAGACAAGTTTAGTGACATAATTTATGCCGGACTGAGGCAAAGACAAGTTAGTGACATAATTTATGCCGGACTGAGGCAAAGACAAGTTTAGTGACATAATTTATGCCGGACTGAGGCAAAGACAAGTTTAGTGACATAATTTCATGCCGGACTGAGGCAAAGACAAGTTTAGTGACATAATTTATGCCGGACTGAGGCAAAGACAAGTCTAGTGACATAATTTATGCCGGACTGAGGCAAAGACAAGTTATGACATAATCATGCGATGAGGCAAAGACATTAGTGACATAATTATGCGGACTGAGGCAAAGACAAGTCTATTGTATAATTTCATCCGGACTAGAGAATGAGCAAATTGATTGCTTTGAATTGTCTAGTGCTCGTTGTACCTGATCAAGTTACATGTTCTTCTATTCATCGGCTCGCCGGTCAACTGACTAGTCAATGAACAAGTCTTAGTGCTTCCTTCATTT
>NC_134904.1:40939147-40946647 GCF_041734735.1 Babylonia areolata | reverse complement strand
ATGATGATAATGGTGATGATGATGATGGTGGTGGTGATAATGCTAGTACGTCACTGCTGATGCTGCTACTGCTGCATCAACAACAATGATAATAATGAATATAACAATAATAAATATGATAATAGTAGTAGTAGTAGTAGTAGTAGTAGTAGTAATAATAATAATAATAATGAAGAAGAAGAATCATAGATAATAATAATAATAATAATAATAATAATAATGAAGAAGAAGAATGATGATGATGATGATGATGATGATGATGTAATATCAAGCAGTACCTCAGCCAGGATAGAGAAGCACACTGCCCATGGCTGGTTTCAGACTACGGGGACCTGAACAACGCGGACCTGGCCAAGCGCTACAGGATCCGGAAGGATGACCTGCCTGTCTACAAGATGTTCCTGCAGGGGAACAGGGACCCCGTCAGGTTCACGGGCAACGAGGAGGATCTGGAGGAGATCAAGAAGTTCATCAGAGACACTTCAGGTGTGTGTGTGTGTGCGTGTGTGCGTGTGTGTGTGTGTGTGTGTGTGTGTGTGTGTGTGTGTTGGGGTGGGGCTGGTGTGTATGTATGTGTGTTGGTTTGTTTGTGTTGGTATGTGTGTGTGTGTGTGTTGGTGTGTATGTGTGTGTGTGTGTGTGTGTGTGTGTGTGTGTGTGTGTTGGGGTGGGGGGTGGCGCGTGTGTGTGCGCGTGCGCACGCTGTGTGTTTGTGTGTATGTGTGTTTGTGTGTGTGTGCGTGTATGTTTGTGTATGTGTAAGTTTGTGTATGTATGTATGTGTGTGTTGGGGTAGGGGTGGTGTGTATGCACACACACACACACACACACACCACACTCCCCACCCCACCCACCCACACATCTCCCTTCCCCAGGGCTGTGGCTGGGGATGCCAGGCACAGTGGAACAGCTGGACAAGCTGACGGACGAGTTCTTCAAGGTGGACGTCCAGAAGCGCCGTGAAACCATGGACAGCATCGAGGCGGAGGCCCGCAAGCTGACCAGTGAGGACGACAAGCGGGCCGCCAAGGTCTACGTCAAGCTCATGTGGAAAATCGTGGAACGAGGCATCGACGACGTCACGTTCGAGAAGAAGCGCGTGCAGAGGCTGATGGAGGAGGAGAGACTGAGCGACAAAAAGCGCGCGGACCTCACCAAGACCCTCAACATCATTGAGGTCTTTGAGACGCATGTCAAGGACCTTCGGGGCAAACTCCTCAACAAAGATGAGTTTTGAGAGTTTGTGAAATATTTTATTTGTGCAAGATCGCATTTAAACACGTACAGATTGGTCTAGAAAGTTAGAGCGTACACTCAAACTATGATTCTGAGTTAGTGCCCTTTCGTGGGGTTGAGTTTCTGAAAGCTGAGTTTTTGATTTGTGAAAGATGAGTTTTCCAGTTCTTTATGGGATTTGTTTGTTTGTGTGTGTGTGTGCGTTTGGGTGTGTGTTTAGTGTGTTATTTTGTTCGTGTGTTTGTCATCCTCAGTTCCCCCAAAAGGAGTGAAAGGGAAATAAATCCTGAATCTTTGAGTTGTGGGGTTGGTTTTGGAATCAGCGAACAAATCGTTACGTTTCCTTTTCTTCCAGTGCCTTAATTGTCTTGTTATAAAACAGCAAAATGGTGGTATGTGCGACATCATGAGTTATGTCTGTGTGTACCATCTTTTGTGATATTTCTTGTGAAACGTTGTGGAGGTGTGCACTTTTACTAGAGGAGTATGGTTCAGAAAGGGTTTATTATTTATCATTTCATTCATTCATTTTGCCCATCGCTCCTGGTGGAACATAGGCCATCGATGACCCCTCGCCATCGCACTCTGTTCTGGGCTGTTCTGGCCATTCCAGTCCAGTTCGTCCCTTTCTGCTTCAGCTCTGCCTCGGTATCTCGCCTCCAGCTGTTGCGAGGCCGGCCTCTCTTCCTCTTTCCCTGCGGGTTCCAGGTCAGGGCTTGGCGTGTGATGCTGGACGCTGGCTTCCTGAGGGTGTGTCCGATCCAACCCCACTTCCTCCGCAGTATCTGCTTGGCCACTGGTTCCTGTCCCGCTCGCTCCCACAGATCTTCGTTTCGGATCTTCTCCTGCCATCGGATCTTGTAGGTGCATCGAATG
Source organism: Babylonia areolata (assembly GCF_041734735.1). NCBI lineage: Eukaryota > Metazoa > Mollusca > Gastropoda > Neogastropoda > Buccinidae > Babylonia > Babylonia areolata. Next base: position 40,944,535 of record NC_134904.1, on the reverse strand, counting down.
AGGGAGATGATCTTCTCTGGGACTCCGTAGTGCCTCAGCAGCTTCCACAGCGTCTCTCTGTCCACACTGTCGAAGGCCTTCTCATAATCTATGAAGTTGATGTAGAGGGGGGAGTTCCACTCCAGCGACTGCTCCACGATGATGCGCAGATTGGCGATCTGGTCGGCACAGGATTTGTTCCGCCGGAAGCCTGCCTGCTGGTCTCGGAGCTTGGGGTCGACGGCCTCTTTCATCCTTTCCAGTAGAACCCTGTTGAGAATCTTGCCTGGCGTTGACAGGAGCATGATCCCTCGGTAGTTGCTGCAGTCCCTGAGGTCTCCTTTCTTCGGCAGCTTGATGATGATTCCTTCTTTCCACTGGGCTGGTACCTCCTCCTTCTCCCAGATCTTGCTGGAGGCTGTCTAGCATGTTGACAGCTGTTTCCGTGTCTGCTTTGATGGCTTCTGCTGGTATCTCGTCCGGCCCTGCAGCCTTCCTATTTCTCAGAGTCATGATGGCCTTCTTGATCTCTACCTTTGAGGGTTTGTCGCAGCTGATGGGCAGTTGTGTCTCTGCGGGTGGAATGTCTGGGTGGTGCGTATTATTTATCACCAGCAGTATACTGTTTTATGTACTTTTAGTGTGCGATCGTTACCTTAATTTTCATGAACATTAATGGGTACAGTTGCAATGGGCAGTTTTTCTCTGTGTGTAAGTTTGGTGACTCCGCTGCGGTTGTTATGTGCTTGGTTGAGGGTTTGATGATTTATGACGGTTGTTGGAGTGCTTTATTGATTTGATCTCAGCACACTCGGTTTCTCCACCTAGTCTGGTCATGATAGGGGTTGTTGGTGTCATTCATTGACACACTTCTCCTTCTTCTGCCATCCTGGGCCTCAGCCTCCACGTTCACTTGTGTTTACGACTGGGCTTCTGCATATGTCTTTACCCCGTCATGCTGGCATCCGTCCATACTCGGTTTTCAAGGGTGCGCATGCTTGACATGTTTGTGTTTCCATAACCCATCGAGCTCTGACGGGATCTTCAACGTACGGATTTAATCTTCCGCATTCATATACACACATAGGGGTTAATCGCCTTGCAGGTCTGCACAGCTGTTGACCTGGGAGATCGGGAACAAAATTTTCCTCCATCCGTCAGGCGCTGCGACCAGGATTGGAAAGCAGAACCCTAGGACATAAAGTCCAACGTTTTAACCACCCGACTGTTGCACCCGTCTGCCAGACAGTCTCTGAAGTGTCTAGCTTGTTGGCTGGGCAGTCTGGTACGGAGAATCACCACCGGGCGGTATGTTTTATTAATCATGTAAAGTCCCATATACTTTTCCGGCCATCATGGCAGTTGATTCATACCCACTGTGTCTTTATCAAAGTTAAAGAGTGAAGGTCCTATGGCTTTTCACGAACATCGGGGCAGTGGACTAGAGTCATACCCACTGTGTTGGGCACGGCATGGGAAAGCCGAAGTCAGATACCCATTCTCACCTGGGTGGAGTGAGGAAAGCTTGAGTAAAGTGCCTTTCCTGACGTCACACCACCATGCCCATGACGCCTCGAACCCTGATCACTGGTGAACAAGCGCGTTGGGTTACGCTGCTGGTTAAACATCTGCTTGGCAGATGTGGTGTAGCGTACATGGATTTGTCCGAACGCAGTGATGCCTCCTTGAGCAACCGATACTGACACTGATCACTGGTGACCACTGGATCAGAAGTCCAACGCCTGACTCTGCCGTGGTGTCTCATTCCATCAAGCATTAGTCATGAAGTCCAATACCTGACTGCCGTGGTGTCTCCTCATTCCATCAAGCATTAGTCATGAAGTCCAGTACCTGACTCTGCCGTGGTGTCTCATTCCATCAAGCATTATTCATGAAGTCCAGTACCTGACTGCCGTGGTGTCTCATTCCATCAAGCATTATTCAAGCCAAGCTAGACGTGGAAGGAGCGAGGTGGCGCAATGGTTAACACGCTCATCTGCCAATACAGAGAGTCCATGAGAGTCAGGGTTCGAATCCCGCTCTCGCCCTTTCTCCAAAGCTTGTCTGAAAAATCAGACTGAGCGTCTGGTCGTTGCGATGAGACAATAAACTGAGGTGCCATGTGCAGCACACACTTGGGGCACTGGAAAAGAACCCATGGCAACAAAAGTGTTGTGGTCTGGCAAAATTCTGTAGAAGAAATCCGCTCTGATAGGTACACAGATATATAAGCATGCACTGAAGGCCTGACCAAGTGTGTTGGGTTACGCTGCTGGTCAGGCATCAGCCTAGATGTGGTGCTACTGTAGCGTACATGGATATGTCCAAATGCAGTGACGCCTCCTTCAGAAGCTGTCACTGAAATGGACTTGGTTTTGATATTGTTATACAGGAAGCTGTCACTGAAATAGACTTGTAGAGATGGAGGTTTTGATATTGTTATACAGGAAGCTGTCACTGAAATAGACTTGTAGAGATGGAGGTTTTGATATTGTTATACAGGAAGCTGTCACTGAAATAGACTTGTAGAGATGGAGGTTTTGATACTGTTACACAGGAAGCTGTCACTGAAACAGACTTGTAGAGATGGAGGTTTTGATATCGTTACACAGGAAGCTGTCACTGAAACAGACTTGTAGAGATGGAGGTTTTGATATCGTTACACAGGAAGCTGTCACTGAAACAGACTTGTAGAGATGGAGGTTTTGATATCGTTACACAGGAAGCTGTCACTGAAACAGACTTGTAGAGATGGAGGTTTTGATATCGTTACACAGGAAGCTGTCACTGAAACAGACTTGTAGAGATGGAGGTTTTGATATTGTTACACAGGAAGCTGTCACTGAAACAGACTTGTAGAGATGGAGGTTTTGATATCGTTACACAGGAAGCTGTCACTGAAACAGACTTGTAGAGATGGAGGTTTTGATATTGTTATACAGGAAGCTGTCACTGAAATAGACTTGTAGAGATGGAGGTTTTGATATTGTTATACAGGAAGCTGTCACTGAAACAGACTTGTAGAGATGGAGGTTTTGATATTGTTATACAGGAAGCTGTCACTGAAATAGACTTGTAGAGATGGAGGTTTTGATATTGTTATACAGGAAGTTGTCACTGAACTCTCCCATCTTCCCTTCTTTTTCTTTCTTAGTTCATCTTGTGATTTTTTTTTTTTAACACTTCAAATTATGTCTTCTGTGTTGTGGCAGATCCACTTGTTGAGATACGGTCACTGTGAAAGTCTGTTCAAATTTGTATATAATAATATAAATTCTACCCCCTGTCTCTCGCACGTAAACGTGCATACATATGCAGCATGCATGCATGCACACACACACACACAAACAAACATACACACACACATAAACACACACACAAACACATGCACATATACACTACACACACATACACACACACATATGCATGTGCATACACAAACACACATGGCATTGCAATGATATGACATCACACTGCATTGCACTACAATCATCACCAAAACATGCGCTCACTGAACCATTACAGAGGCAAAACGCAGCCATGATTAACACTAATATTATGTACTCCTGGAAGCTGGTTTCTCTTCAGGCTGTTGTTCTGGCTGGTGGTTCTCTTTTCATATTCTGACACTGCAGCGCCAAGTATTTCATGTAGCTTCTGAATTTAGCTCACATTTCACCTCACAACTATCTGATTGTATTGGGAAAGAAAGTTGTAAAACAGTTTTTAAGTCCTGGTACTTGCCAATCCACTAATGTGCCAAAGATAGTGCTGTTTCTTGCTTGTGATATTTGTTGTTGTTTCTTTATCTCTCTTTCTTACAGTTCCTGTATTGATGCAATGTATTTCTCACTGATGTTGAAACACTTCGATCAGCATCAAGGCAAGCATCAGCTGATGTTGATCTGTTGATTACATGTGCATTTTCAAGCAAAAGAGATGTCTGTCTTTCAACTTTTGATGAGACACGTGGCATTTCAATGGAATGTTGTGGACCTGCTTGTTGTGAGATAATGCTCATTGTGAGTCGGAGTGTACCATTAAAATACTGAGCAAGTGAATCACTTGTGATACTGCTTCTGTGTGTGTGTATGTGTGTGTGTGTGTGCGCGTGTGCACGTGCATGTGCTTGTCTGTGTTGAACTTTAAAAAAATCATTTTCACTGGAAATACTTTCATCTGTCAACACCTAATTTAGCTTGATGATAGGGGGAAAAAAATCAATTCTTTCCACACATTCTAGTGATAGGGGAAAAAATCGATTCTTTCCACACATTCTAGTGGCAATGACAATGCACTTCTGGGAAGGGCACAGAAAATTATAAAGAAGCCAAAAAAATTTCACACTCAGGTTATTGTTAACTTTTATTTTGTATTCACAAAACACTGTTAATCTTAGTACTTTTATCTCACATAATGACACTGATTAACAGTTATCTCACAAGTGACACTGATTAATAGTAGTCTTTTCATCATCTTTAGTCCAAATGCTGTTAGTACCTTCTTCTGTTTAGTGAGGCTTCCATCTGGTAGGAGCAGTAAAATTCTTCCTGTCAAACTGAAAAAAGCAACAACAAAACAACCCAACATGTGTTTCCAAGAGGCAATACAATCTGTGTGAGCAAAGAAATATCCCTTCGTGGCACGAAGGAAAAAGGAACAGAGAGGTACAGTTATCAATACTTCACAGACTTTCTCTATCATCATTTGAGGAGGAAGGTTACAGACTCTGCCAATGCTGAGTCAGTGAGGGTCTGGGTTCGAATCCAACTCTCACACTTTCTCCCAAGTTTAACTGGAAAATCAGACAGCGTCTCGTCGTCCGAAGAGATGATAAACTTTGACCCCAAGTTTAACTGGAAAATCAGTCTGAGCGTCTAGTCGTCCGAAGAGATGATAAACTTTGTCCCCATGTGCAGCACACACTTAGCACTCTGAGAAAGAACCCGTGGCAATGAGAGTGTCATCCTGTGGTCAAATTCTGTAGATGGAATCCACTCTGATAGGTCGGCGGCGGCCTCCTTCCATCTCAAGAGACGATGGCTGCACCAGAAATGTAGTCACTGCCGGGCATTGCACTTCCTGCTGTGGCTGTGTAGACCGATGCTGGCGTGGCAATCTCTGCTGCATGTGGGGCAGATATAGGTAGATGCTGCTTGGTTTACAGACCTTGACTTCCAGGTGCAGGCCTGGGCAGAGTGATATGGAGGACAAGCTGTTGCCCATGCAGCAAGTCCTCCCTCTCCTCGACTCTAGCTGACTCCAGGAGAAAAGCAGAAGCCGATAGGCCTGGCACCAGGGATGACACAGGAGCTGCCGGAAAGGAGTTGATTACAACTCAAGACCGCCTTAGGGACTCTGACTCCGGATTTTCTGTCAGGGTTTACTCCCTTAGCCTATTCCTGAAGA
>NC_134904.1:40924147-40936647 GCF_041734735.1 Babylonia areolata | reverse complement strand
TGAAAGACAATGCAAATGAAAATCTGTCTCCTAAATGACACTGCAAATGAAAATCTGTCTCTTGAAAGACAATGCAAATGAAAATCTGTCTCCCGAATGACACTGCAAATGAAAATCTGTCTCCTGAATGACATTGCAAATGACAATCTGTCTTTTGAAAGACAATGCAAATGAAAATCTGTCTCCTGAATGACATTGCAAATGACAATCTGTCTCTTGAAAGACAATGCAAATGAAAATCTGTCTCCTGAATGACATTGCAAATGACAATCTGTCTCTTGAAAGACAATGCAAATGAAAATCTGTCTCCTGAATGACATTGCAAATGACAATCTGTCTCCTGAATGACATTGCAAATGACAATGTCTCCTAAATGACATTGCAAATGACAACCTGTCTCCTGAATGACACTGCAAATGACAATGTCTCCTGAATGACATTGCAAATGACAACCTGTCTCCTAAATGACATTGCAAATGACAACCTGTCTCCTGAATGACACTGCAAATGACAATGTCTCCTGAATGACATTGCAAATGACAATCTGTCTCTACACAAGTCTCATGCACTGCAGGAAAAGAAACACATTGCACACACACAATCTTTACTGATTTCTGGTAGAGGAAGTTTAAAGAAGCCGTCCAACTCATGCCCAAAAGGCCTCATCTGAATTAGAACTCTGGCTTGGAACTCCGTCCAATTAATGACAGTCTATAACAACACCGAGGATCTTTCGTAGGCATAAAGTGGCAAGAGAGGGTCTCCAACCTCCAGGTCCTAGAGAGGAGCGGCCTGCCCAGCATCAAAAGCCTGCTGATCCAGTATCAGCTATGCTGGACAGGACACGTTGTCCGCATGACAGACAGCAGGGTCCCAAAGATGCTCTTGTATGGCCAACTGAAGGAAGGCCACCGTGAACTTGGAAGACCCTGCAAGCGCTTCAAGGGCACCTTGAAGACAAACCTCAAAGCCTGTGACATAGACATTGCTTCCTGGGAAACTGATGCCCTTGACCGCTCTAGTGGCATAAAGACATTTGAAAACAAGAGAACACTGGCCATTACGGAGAGTGAGTGAAGGAAGCAGGGCTCAACTTCTGGAGACGTTTTCCCTTGCAACACCTGTGGGAAGTGCTGCGCATCCAGAATCGGCCTCTTCTCCCATATGAGGACACACACTGACAGATAAGCCTGCCTGCCTACTCATCCGTCGGACCGACAGGGGACTCCATCATCATAACAACACCACTGTGGGGAGCTTGTAGCCAGGCAACATCAACATCAATACAGCCGTGAACTTCACACACTCACACCTGTCCAACCCTGGACTTTATTGTACCAGCTTGGCTGATAAAGCTGGTGAGAGACAACTGCAAGTTCAAACTTTTGATTTTGTGCAAAGAAAACTGGGTCCAGAATTGGAGAACCTTTCCCAATGAATACTGCACATACCTTCTTTGTTCATCCACATGCCTGCGTCAAGGCTGCTTTAGTCGTGCGCTCATGCATATGTGTGTGTGTGTGTGTGTGTGTGTGTGTGTGTGTGTGTCTGTGCACAAGGGTGAGTGCTCCCTGCAAAGAAGTCCAGAACACATAGCCTTGGTACACATTCAACCACTCTGAAGCTCTAGGTCATCACAGCTTCAGTTTGCACGTGTGTGTGTGTGTGTGTGTGTGTGTGTGTTTGAGAGTGTGTGTGTGAGTGTGTGTTTGAGTGTGTGAGTGTGTGTGTGTTTGAGCATGTGTGTGTGTGTGTGTGTGAGTGTGTGTGTGTGTACGTGTGCGTGTGTGAGTGAGTGAATGTGTGAGTGTGTATGTGCCTGTGTGTGCATGCATGCGTCAGCATCCTTGTGCACACACATGCGTGCATGCATGCGTGTGAGAGTGTTTCCATCATTCCCCCCCCTCCCTGGAGAGAAGTCCAGAAGACGCAGCCTCAGCACAGACTCCAAAACTTTGCGGCCGGCCATCAGACTCACCAGAGCTCCAGCTCATAGGTGGCGTGCTCATGCGTCTGCCTGGTCTTGTCCCACTTGACCTTGACGATGTTGAGGGCCAGGTCCAGGTGAGGCAGGGAGAGGGGTCCCACCACCATACCTGGTCCCCGGCCATCCTGATGGGGCAGGTAATGTGGGTCAGGTCACATCACAACAGACATCATCATCATCATCATAATGCCTGGTCCCCGGCCGTCCTGATGGGACAGGTAATGTAGGTCAGGTCACATCACAACAGACATCATCATCATCATCATCATCATAATGCCTGGTCCCCGGCCATCCTGATGGGACAGGTAATGTAGGTCAGGTCACATCACAACAGACATCATCATCATCATCATCATCATAATGCCTGGTCCCCGGCCATCCTGATGGGACAGGTAATGTAGGTCAGGTCACATCACAACAGACATCATCATCATCATAATGCCTGGTCCCTGGCCGTCCTGATGGGACAGGTAATGTAGGTCAGGTCACATCACAACAGACATCATCATCATCATCATAATGCCTGGTCCCCGGCCGTCCTGATGGGACAGGTAATGTAGGTCAGGTCACATCACAACAGACATCATCATCATCATAATGCCTGGTCCCCGGCCGTCCTGATGACAGGTAACATAGGTCAGGTCACAACACAACAGACATCATCATCATCATCATCATAATGCCTGGTACTCGGCCGTCCTGATGACAGGAAAAGTGGGTCACAACACAACAGGTATCATCATCATCATCATCATTATCATCATCATAATGCCCGGTGCCTGGCCGACCTGATGACATGTAACGTGGGTCACATCACCACAGGTATCATCATCATCATCATCATCATCATTATCATCATCATAATGCCTGGTCCACTGCCGTCCTGACAATTCTCTCCCCACAGCCTGACAGGGAAAGGACTAAGACAGAGTGAAGACAGAGTGCAGACAGTTATCTCCCCTCTCTGAAAAGAAAACAAGAGTTGTCTCACATCCTCTCCACTTCTCCACTGGGCGCTGCGTTTCACCCTGGTGCCGATCTTGAAGATCTTGGCCCCAGTGAAGCAGGTGCTGGCTGCAGCAGACTGAGGCATGGCCGCCATGTTGGCCAGAACATGGCCAGGAGGACTGGCCGTGGCACTCAGGCCGGCCGACTTGCCTGGCTCTCTCTTTTCCTTCCTCTGGATCTGTCCTGAAAGCAACAAGTCACTGTCCTGAAAGCAACAAGTCACTGGCTGTTCTGTCCTGAAAGCAACAAGTCAATGGCTGTTCTGTCCTGAAAGCAACAAGTCACTGTCCTGAAAGCAACAAGTCACTGGCTGTTCTGTCCTGAAAGCAACAAGTCACTGGCTGTTCTGTCCTGAAAGCAACAAGTCACTGTCCTGAAAGCAACAAGTCACTGGCTGTTCTGTCCTGAAAGCAACAAGTCACTGGCTGTTCTGTCCTGAAAGCAACAAGTCACTGGCTGTTCTGTCCTGAAAGCAACAAGTCACTGGCTGTTCTGTCCTGAAAGCAACAAGTCACTGGCTGTTCTGTCCTGAAAGCAACAAGTCAATGGCTGTTCTGTGCTGAAAGCAACAAGTCACTGGCTGTTCTGTCCTGAAAGCAACAAGTCAATGGCTGTTCTGTCCTGAAAACAACAAGTCACTGGCTGTCTATTAACCCAAAAACAAAAACAAAACAACAACAAAAACCTTGTCCTTTGGCCCCTGTTGGGGCAGGGATATAAACAGCAAAAGCATTGCTCAAGTTACAGATAACACTGAAAGACAACAGAACAAATCCGTTTTGTGATTTAACAAACCATAGAATTTTTAAAAATCTGAAAAGTCATACTAACACATGAAATCAGTCATAAAATAAAGATAAGAACCCCTCTTGTTTCAATCTTTCCATTATGTATGAAATTTCCCAGCTGTAAAAATGCTCCCCTCCTTGCTATGAATAATTTTCAAAAACTGAACTGTAGTTTAATTTCATGAATAAACTCATTCATAAGATCATAAATTTTTGGACATTTCATTACGGAATGAAATTCAGCTCCAATTACACCCATATCACAATTATGCAAGTGTGCATTTTTCATGGAATGTTATAATGCCTGGCAACTTCAAGTGGTAATTTATGATTACTACATCTGAACTGAAATAAAGATGTGACATTCATATCTAATAGGTGAAAAATTTCTTTCTCTTTTCCAAAGAAATCCTTTTCTTCTGTTTTTTCTTTTTTTTCTTTCTTTTTAAAAAAAAATAAAATAAACATTTCTTGCTGTGCTCTAATGATATATACCAATTTCAAACAGAGATCTATTTCAATATTTGATACCTGTATCTTACATTCCTTGTCTGACACACTGGTATTTAACCATATTCCATTTACAAGTGATTAAGATTCCAAGACACAACTGAATCCTGTATCAACCAAAATGTATTAACACAGATAAAACATGATGAAGAAAAACATCTTTTAAAAGCAATCTATACAAAATGCTACACATCTTCATGGACACAGCAGCAGGCTTCAGAGTATAACATCACTGTTTGATGGAGAAAGTCTGCAAAGACCTGTGAGTCATGGGATTAAACTCAGTTTGACAAGAGATGTCAACATTTTTTACCATACGTCCTTCTTCAGGGCTGTAGTGACACGTGAACAGAAATGACAGTGGAGGTGAAGGCAAGACCTGAGAGATGTTGTCAGTATTATAGTATTTTTCATCATTGTGTAATCATACTTTTCAAAGCAGTTTCACTCATGAATGCAAAGGAAATCTTGAATGCAGTAAGCACATTCAGTGATTTATCGTCCAGCCATTCTAGTTCATAGAAAAAGTTTTCATGTTTTGAACAAATGTAAACTTGTGCATTAACATTGCCCCAACAACATCAAGTGACACAGAAAAAACTTCATTCTTCTGCAAAAGTGTGCACGGCTGAGATATCTCTTTATGATCATATACAGGTCACAATGAAAAATGAAATACAAATATTTTTTTCTGCTAAAACGTGTGGAAGAGAGATCTATACAAACTTGGTTTTGGGCAGCAGTAAACGGCAGTCCTTCACAACACAATGACAAAGGTTAATACAGCAGCCCTTCACAACACAATGACAAAGGTTAATACAGCAGCCCTTCACAACACAACAATAAAGGTTAATACAGCAGCCCTTCACAACACAACAACAAAGGTTAATACAGCAGCCCTTCACAACACTACAAGAAAGGTTAAGACAGCAGCCCTTCACAACACAACACAAAGGTTAATACAGCAGCCCTTCACAACACAATGACGAAGGTTAAGGCAGCAGCCCTTCACAACACTACAATAAAGGTTAATACAGCAGCCCTTCACAACACTACAATAAAGGTTAATACAGCAGCCCTTCACAACACAACAAGAAAGGTTAAGGCAGCAGCCCTTCACAACACTACAATAAAGGTTAATACAGCAGCCCTTCACAACACAACAATAAAGGTTAATACAGCAGCCCTTCACAACACAACAACAAAGGTTAATACAGCAGCCCTTCACAACACAACAACAAAGGTTAATACAGCAGCCTTTCACAACACAACAACAAAGGTTAATACAGCAGCCCTTCACAACACAACAACAAAGGTTAAGACAGCAGCCCTTCACAACACAACAACAAAGGTTAATACAGCAGCCCTTCACAACACAACAAGAAAGGTTAATACAGCAGCCCTTCACAACACAACAAGAAAGGTTAAGGCAGCAGCCCTTCACAACACAACAACAAAGGTTAAGGCAGCAGCCCTTCACAACACAACAACAAAGGTTAATACAGCAGCCCTTCACAACACTACAACGAAGGTTAATACAGCAGCCCTTCACAACACTACAACAAAGGTTAATACAGCAGCCCTTCACAACACAACAAGAAAGGTTAATACAGCAGCCCTTCACAACACAACAACAAAGGTTAATCAGCAGCCCTTCACAACACAACAAGAAAGGTTAAGGCAGCAGCCCTTCATAACACAACAATAAAGGTTAAGGCAGCAGCCCTTCACAACACAACAAGAAAGGTTAAGGCAGCAGCCCTTCACAACACTACAATAAAGGTTAATACAGCAGCCCTTCACAACACAACAAGAAAGGTTAAGGCAGCAGCCCTTCACAACACTACAATAAAGGTTAAGGCAGCAGCCCTTCACAACACAACACGACAAAGACCAACACGGCAGACCGCTGTCACTCACCCAGGCCAGCGATGCACTTCTTGACCTGCCTCAGCTGCTGAGAGCTGAAGGCGACGGACACAGAGGGCTTCATCAGATCCCTGGCACCCACCGACTGCTCCAGACCTTCCAGCCGTGACGTCAACTTTCCCATCATGCCCAGCAGGGCATCGTTGGCCGCGGACAGAGCCAGGTTCTTCACCGTTTCTGCGTGGGCCTTCACAGACGCTCGCTCCCTCTCCAGCCTGGACAGCGAGGCCAGGTATGCCTCCTCTTCCTCCTGGATCGCCATGACCACCTCCAGGCGCCGGTTGCACAGGAGGCACTGCAGCTCTTTGAAGACGTCCTCCACCTTCTTGTGGATGCCCTTGTACTCGTTTTTGGACGCGTGGATCTTAGCACACAGACATTTGTCATAAGCTTTTACTGATAAATGCAGCTATTTTGGAAAAAAAAAGTGTCAGTTTTAAAGCCAGCAAGTCTTAAATAGCAATCTTTGGTGCATCTCCACAATAATATTATATATATATATATATATATATATATATATATATTATACATGTATTTTTTTTATGATATATGATAATACAAAAATTAATATTAGATATATATATATATATATATATATATATATATATACTTGTAACATGGACCAAAATGTCAATGCAGGAAAGCTAACTCTTAAATGATCACTTTTCACAGGAGAGCCAGAGAGAGAGATTAAGGGGATGGGGGAGAATCTCAGAAAGAGACAGAGAGACAGAGAGAGACAGAGATAGAGAGGCAGAGAGAGACAGAGAGAGAGGAGAGAGACAGGGGTGATCTCAAGAGAGAGAGAAAGGCAGAGACAGACAGAAAGAGAGAGAATGAATGAATGAATGAATGAATCTTTATTTTCCAACGGTGAAGACATTAGCACTTTGGCCGACTTGCACATCGGCCATGAGAGAAATAGAGAGAGATGGTTAATCTCAGAGACAGAGAGAGACAGAGACAGAGACAGACAGAAAGAAAGAGAAAGAGAGAGAGGGGGGGGTAATCTCAGAAAGAGACACAGAGAGAGAGACAGAGAGACAGAGACAGAAACACCCCGAGCCAACCTGAGATGCCATCTTGGCCTCCTCCTTCAGAAGTTTGGCAGCCCTTTTCTTCAGCTCCGCCCTCTTCTGGTGAGCCACGTCCCCCACCGCCTTCACCTCGGGACAGTCGCGGTGATTGGTCGGGAAGCACAGCATGCAGATGAGCTCCTGGTGGGAGGAGCAGTACAACTCCACCAGCCTATCAGGATGGTTCTGGCACATCATGCGACAGGTGCCCGCCAGTCGCTCAGCTGTCAGTGTGTCCAGGCCCTCCACAACGTGACTCTGAAGGGACGGGATTTTCTTGTGATACTTGGCGCAGTCCCGACACAGTTTCATGTTGCACTGGAGGCAGTAAGCGGAAGCGGCGATTTTGTCATCGCACGGTGAACAGACGTGCGGAGAGTTTAACAGCTTCCGACTCTCGATGGATGCCTGGACCACGAGGTCTGTGGGCAGGCCGTCCACAAGGCTGTGGAACTTGCTGCGGTCGGTGGGAAGGGAGGGCAGGATCATGACGCGACACAGAGGGCAGCCGCCCTGCGACCCCTCCTTGCTCAGCCAGCTGATGATACATTTCCGACACACCAGGTGAGTGCAGGGCAGGATTTTGGGGTCCTGGAAGTCGTCATGACACACCGGGCACTCCAGGTCATCGTCGATCAGCTTGGCTGCCATAGTTCTGTACACACACACACACACACGTTTATACACACACATATACATCATATGTACACACACATACATATACTTATACACACATACCACACACATACAAAAATACACATACACATATATATACAGACATACATTTACAAACACACACACTGCATACAGACATGCACACATATACACACACTACTTGTACAAAACTGAAAGAGAAGAAATAAAAGTAGAAATGCAGAAACACATATATGCATCTGCATCATGTAAATAACAGCAAACAACCTCAATATATTCTGTAAAACTGGCCAGATGTTGAAAACAATTAATGCTGCACAATTCACACTGCTGCGAACAGTCCAGCTGACCCCTCAGGGCCTGTCACTGTGTATCGGGACTGGACAAACACTGAAAGCATAACACAGGAGATGCATACTGCATAGTGGTGTTTGCTGTGGTAATGGAGATTACATGGTGTGTGTGCTGTGGCAATGGAGATTACATGGTGTTTGCTGTGCTGTGGTAATGGAGATTACATGGTGTTTGCTGTGGTAATGGAGATTACATGGTGTGTGTGCTGTGGCAATGGAGATCACATGGTGAGTGCTACATGTGAGTGCTGTGCTGTGGTAATGGAGATTACATGGTGTGTGTGCTGTGGCAATGCAGATTACATGGTGTGTTTGCTGTGGCAATGGAGATTACATGGTGTGTGCTGTGCTGTGGCAATGGAGATTACATGGTATGTGCTGTGCTGATGGAGATTACATGGTGTTTGCTGTGGAGATTACATGGTGTTTGCTGTGACAATGGAGATTACACGGTGTTTGCTGTGACAATGGAGATTACATGGTGTGTGTGTGTGCTGTGGCAATGGAGATTACATGGTGTTTGCTGTGACAATGGAGATTACATGGTGTTTGCTGGCATGGTGTTTGCTGTGACAATGGAGATTACATGGTGTGTTTGCTGTGGCAATGGAGATTACATGGTGTGTGCTGTGGAGATTACATGGTGTTTGCTGTGACAATGGAGATTACACGGTGTTTGCTGTGGCAATGGAGATTACATGGTGTTTGCTGTGACAATGGAGATTACATGGTGTGTGCTGTGCTGTAGCATTGGAGATTACATGGTGTGTGCTGTGCTGTGGCAATGGAGATTACATGGAGTGTGCTGTGGCAATGGAGATTACATGGTGTGTGCTGTGGAAATCACATGGTGTGTGCTGTGCTGTGGCAATGGAGATTACATGGTGTGTGCTGTGGAAATCACATGGTGTGTGCTGTGCTGTGGCAATGGAGATTACATGGTGTTTGCTGTGCTGTGGCAATGGAGATCATATGGTGTTTGCTGTGGCAATGGAGATTACATGGTGTGTGCTGTGGAGATCACATGGTGTGTGCTGTGGAGATTACATGGTGTGTGCTGTGGCATTGGAAATCACATTGTGTTTGCTGTGGCAATGGATATTACATGGTGTTTGTTGTGAAACTGGAGGCACCATAGCACAGCAATGGACATATCACCACTCACTGCAAGGCTAGACTCTCTCACACACACATACACGTAAACAATGTTTAACAAATAAGAAGACATACATATGTGTGTGTGTGTCACTGTGTGTGTGTTTATGTGTGTGTGTGTGTGTGTGTGTGTGTGTGTCACTGTGTGTGTGTGTGTGTGTGTGTGTGTGTGTGTCACTGTGTGTGTGTGTGTCACTGTGTGTGTGTGTGTCACTGTGTGTGTGTGTGTGTGTGTGTGTGTGTCACTGTGTGTGTGTGTGTGTCACTGTGTGTGTGTGAACAATGGTTGAGGGGCATTTGAGCCGGGGATTGGGAAGGGTTTGTGTGTATAAATATATATGTTTCACTATGTGTATATATGCATTTTATGTTGTTTTACTTTGTTGCTACGGTATCTGGGCCGAAAAAAGACGGATTATCGATCCTGTTGAACCAACCACCCACCACCCATACCCCCGCCCCCTCCACCCCCAAAAAAGGCACAACAACCGCAGTCAAATTTCGTCCCTGATACCCCCTTTTTCTCCAGTGAGTTACCAACCATCTTCGCAGGGGCACTGCGCTGAAGAACTGTTCACCACATCCTGGAGGTCTGTCGGTTGTGTGTCAAAGCGCGGGTCTCTGCGAATGGCTTCCCCGTGCGTTCCCTGTTCTCACTCCATCGGGGTTTGTTCTGTCGCCCCCTCCTGAATAAAACGGCCCACCAATCACGGATTAACTCGATCTACAAAATCAGTTCAACAAGAAGAAGACAGGGCAGACCTGGTGCCTGACAAAAAAAAAAAAATCAATTTCCACTGTCGCAAATTCCTAACCAACAAGCTGGTCAATGAATCATGAATGAAAACACTCGACAAGTTGTTGACGTTCCTAATTACCTCCCTTACCGCACTGTCCTTCAGCTAGTTGATTTCTGGGATATATTCACGGGAGGTAACTTATGTCGAGGCCTCCTTCAAAGTAACAAAAAGTTACGAGCCTTTTTTGAAAGAGCGATACCCACGGAAAGACACAGAGAGAGAATTTACCAACAAAAACAAAACACTTATTCTTGAAGAGAGAAATCGCACTTTTTTTTCTCATGAAAGTTCCTGGGCTTATAACTCCACGGCTGTCTATTTATGTGATGTGTGCTCATAGGTGAAGTGGATAAAAAAAGAAAAAGACCAACAAAAAAAAAAAAAAAAAAAAAAAGAAAAAGAAAAAAGAAGAAGATATGGTACTTATAAAATTACAGCGCCTATCCTCGGTCAGGGATCAAGCCTTAAGCTCTTTACACACACAGAATCATTAGCACAGTTGGCTGCCTACCTTGGTACAGCTTAAATTACTGAGAGCTGCCTTTGGGTGCTCAACATTCATTTTTTTGTCATTCAGTCAGGCTTCACACAGACATTAAAAATTTTAATGTTCAACATGAATGACATCTTCTGTTGTTTTTTTTATAACCCCGCCATATTGGCAGCCATACTCCGTTTTCGGGAAGTGTGCATGCTGGTTATGTTCTTGCGTCCATGACCCACCCAACACTGACATGGATTACAGGATCTTTAAATTGATCTTCAATGTGTGTATACGCATGGAGGGGGTTCAGGCTCTGGCAGATTTGCACACATGTTGACCTGGGAGATAAGAAAGATCTCCATACTTAACCCATCAGATGCGTCGAAACTGGAGACCAAACTCAGAAACACGGGTGAGAATACAGTGCTCTAACCATTCATCCACTGCATCCATCAACCAGTGGGAGTGTTTAATGTGTGTCTGATTCTTTAAGTGTTTATGAGTGACGCTGCTCAAGTGACATTTTAATGTGAGTATCTTATTTTGAAGTGCTTATGAGTGACACTGTGCAAGAGACATTTTCATGTGTCTGATTTTGAAGTGCTTATGAGTGAAACGTGCAAGAGACATTTTAATGTGTCTGATTTTGAAGAGCTTATGAGTGACACTGCTTAATTGACATTCTTATGTGAGTATCTGCTTTTGAAGTATTTGTGAGTGACACTGCGCAAGTGACATTTTAATGTATGATTTTGAAGTGCTAATGAGTGACATGGCACCCTTGACATTTTGATGCGACTGCCTGAGTTTAAAGTGTTTATGAGTGACATGGCACCCTTAATTTTAATGTGACTGCCTGAGTTTAAAGTGTTTATGAGTGACATGGCACCCTTGACATTTTAATGTGACTGCCTGAGTTTAAAGTGTTTATAAGTGACATGGCAACCTTGACATTTTAGTTTGAGTGTCTGATTTTGAAGTGAATCTAAATACTTTTTTTCTGACTGGGACAGGAGCTTGAGCATTAGAGGGGAGTGGGCACAAGTATGCAGAAACATAGAGAGGGAGGGGGAAGATCGTTATGGAGAAGCAGAAGTGTGTGTGCATGCATATGCATGTGTGTGTTTGTGTTTGTGTGTGTGCACGCATATGTGTGTGTGTGTGTGTACGTGTGCATGTGCGTGTGCAGTGTGTTTTTGTGTTGCGAGTGTCCCATAACACTACCATTCCTACTACAACCTTTCTGTATCTAAGTGTCTATTTTTACTTTTCATTCTTTCCTAAGTTACTCAGCATCAATTTATTTTGTTTTATTGTTGTTGTTTTCATTTTGTTTTTGCACAATGTGTGTGTGTAGGGAGGTGTGGGGGGAGGGGGGGTCTGTGTGTGTGTCTCTGTGTGTGTATGAGTGGGAGAGGTCCATGTTCCAAAAACACACTCAAACACAAGTACACATTATACACCATTACACAAAACAGAGAAAGAGAGTGATAGTGTGTGCACATATACACAGAGACCATACATACACACAAGCTCATTACTCCCCTTCTTCCCACTTCTCCATCCACCCACCCCCATGCCCCCACCCTTTCCCCTCCACAAACACACACAAAATGTGTTAGTGTGACTTCAAAACTCATACAGGAACTTTGGTACAAGCTTGCAAGAAAACTGACTGACTATGTACACACAAAAATGAGAAATGACAACGCATAGAACAAGCTGTAGACTGTGCAATCCACTGTGTACTTTCTCC
>NC_134904.1:40904147-40921647 GCF_041734735.1 Babylonia areolata | reverse complement strand
ATGATCAGCACTAACGCTTTCAGTGATACAAAAATCACAGCAATTGCTATGTACAATTCCCATTTCTTTTGGCTCATGAAATCTTCACAAGCTGGTTGCATTTCCACCAGGGATTCCTTCTTTTTACATTTTCACCAAAACAAGTTCTTCAGAAATAAAATACAAAGAAAAGTTGAAGCATTTGATCAGATCCAGATGATCTGTCATTACCAATATCTGACATCAGCATTCAAACACCCGTCCTTTAGAAGCCAAACATGCTCAATTTTACATGCATGTGCATATGCACGCTCACACACCTGCACACACACACACACCTGTAAACACACACACACACACACATTACAGGTACAGAAATTTCCAACAGAACTGACCCTGTGTTTCTGGCCAATGCTGTCAATATTTTCTAGCCATGGGCAGTTGAACAGCCAGTTGTCTGACCAATGTTGTCACTGTTTTCTAGCCATGGGCAGTTGAACAGCTAGTTGTCTGACCAATGTTGTCACTGTTTTCTAGCCGTGGGCAGTTGAACAATGTTGTCTGACCAATGTTGTCACTGTTTTCAAGCCATGGGCAGTTGAACAATGTTGTCTGACCAATGTTGTCACTGTTTTCTAGCCATGGGCAGTTGAACAGCCAGTTGTCTGACCAATGTTGTCACTGTTTTCAAGCCATAGGCAGTTAAACAGGTAGTTGTCTGACCAATGTTGTCACTGTTTTCAAGCCATGGGCGGTTGAACAGGTAGTTGTCTGACCAATGTTGTCACTGTTTTCAAGCCATGGGCAGTTGAACAATGTTGTCTGACCAATGTTGTCACTGTTTTCTAGCCATGGGCAGTTGAACAATGTTGTCTGACCAATGTTGTCACTGTTTTCTAGCCATGGGCAGTTGAACAGCTAGTCGTCTGACCAATGTTGTCACTGTTTTCTAGCCGTGGGCAGTTGAACAGCTAGTCGTCTGACCAATGTTGTCGCTGTTTTCAAGCCATGGGCAGTTGAACAGCTAGTTGTCTGACCAATGTTATCACTGTTTTCAAGCCGTGGGCAGTTGAACAATATTGTCTGACCAATGTTGTCGCTGTTTTCAAGCCGTGGGCAGTTGAACAATATTGTCTGACCAATGTTGTCACTGTTTTCTAGCCATGGGCAGTTGAACAGCTAGTTGTCTGGCCAATGTTGTCGCTGTTTTCTAGCCGTGGGCAGTTGAACAATATTGTCTGACCAATGTTGTCACTGTTTTCAAGCCATGGGCAGTTAAACAGGTAGTTGTCTGACCAATGTTGTCACTGTTTTCTAGCCGTGGGCAGATGAAGGACTAAGCTATTTCCCTGTGTGTCCACTTTCATCTCATTAAACGTTCACACACACTACAACACTAAATAAACCCAGACAAGCGCAAACTATTATCATTAAATATTGAAGACTGAAAAACGAATTCTCCACTGACTGGAAAACAGACCGACAGAATATTCTGCATGAATGGTTTAGGTGTGTTTGGTTAAAAAAAAAAACAAAAAAAAACACACACACACACAAAAATAATAAACAAGGCTTTGAATGTAAACATAATGTGCAAGAGGAATAATCATGTAAACACTTACAATAAAAAAAAAATCCAAAAAAGAACACTTCTGGATAATTACAATAATAATAATAATGAAGATAATAATAATAATAATGATTATGTTGGCGATAATGATAATATAATAAAAACAATAATAATGATACTCCTACTGCTACTACTATTAAAAAATACAATACCACTATTATAAAATACAACAATAATAATAACTACAACAAGATTAAGGAAAAAAGAATAAGAAGAATATGAATAAGGAAAAGAAAGAAATAAGGATGACGATGATGATCAAGGCAATAATGAATAATGCATTATGCTTCATATTCCTAGAAAATGAAAATCATTAAAAGTGAAAACAAACAAAAAAAAACCAAAACAAAACAAACAACAAAATCACAATACCAACAAAAGAAATGCCTTGATTTACGATAGTGTCTGGTCCCTAGATGTTCTGCTGACAACTATTGAAATGCTGAGCATTACAAATTAATTGTAGACTCCAAGTGGTGAAAAAAATGAAGTCAATGCTAGGGCTGTCCAGACAACTCACATCTTTATAAAGTCATCGCTTGGGCTGTCCAAACAAATCACATCTAGATGAAGTCATTGCCAGGGCTGTCCAGACAACTCACATCTAGATGAAGTCATTGCTAGGACCATCCAAACAAATCACATCTAGATGAAGTCAATGCTAGGGCTGTCCAAACAAATCACATCTAGATGAAGTCAATGCTAGGGCTGTCCAGACAACTCACATCTTGATAAAGTCATCGCTTGGGCTGTCCAAACAAATCACATCTAGATGAAGACATTGCTAGGACCATCCAAACAAATCACATCTAGATGAAGTCAATGCTAGGGCTGTCCAAACAAATCACATCTAGATGATGACATTACTTGGGCTGTCCAAACAAATCACATTTCAGTGAAGTCATTGCTAGGGCTGTCCAAACAAATCACATCTCAGTGATGTCACTGCCAGGGCTGTCCAAACAAATCACATCTCAGTGATGTCACTGCCAGGGCTGTCCAAACAAATCACATCTCTATGAAGTCATTACTATGGCTGTCCAAACAAATCACATCTCAGTGATGTCACTGCCAGGGCTGTCCAAACAAATCACATCTCAGTGATGTCACTGCCAGGGCTGTCCAAACAAATCACATCTCAGTGATGTCACTGCCAGGGCTGTCCAAACAAATCACATCTCAGTGATGTCACTGCCAGGGCTGTCCAAACAAATCACATCTGTATGAAGTCATTACTATGGCTGTCCAAACAAATCACATCTCAGTGATGTCATTGCCAGGGCTGTCCAAACAAATCACATCTCAGTGATGTCACTGCCAGGGCTGTCCAAACAAATCACATCTCAGTGATGTCACTGCCAGGGCTGTCCAAACAAATCACATCTCAGTGATGTCACTGCCAGGGCTGTCCAAACAAATCACATCTCAGTGATGTCACTGCCAGGGCTGTCCAGACAAATCACATCTCAGTGATGTCACTGCTAGGGCTGTCCAGACAAACATCATCTAGATAAATTGCTAGGGCTCTCCAAACAAACCACATATCTCCATTCATGAAGTGAAACCACAATACTGTAAAGTACATTGTAAGCACCCATCCCCTCTCTCTGCACACATTTCACCCTGAAGCCGGGGGGTTTGAATTTACATGATAATTTTCTTCTTTTTTTTTTCCAAAGTGGTGAGATGGGCATTTACAGGGTATTTTACCCCAAGTACAGTTTTTAACCCAAAGTTGGGGATGGGCATTTGCTAGGTACTGGACGTTTACAGGGCAGTTTACCCTAAGCACAGTTTTTAACCCAAAATGGGGGGTGAGCATTTGTTAGATACTGAGTGTTTACAGGGTAGTTTACAGTACATGAGCCCCCTGTTCCCACCACTGCTCCATAGTCCTCCAGCCTGCACATCGGTTCACTCTGTCCCCAGTTTTCATATGCATCAGTGCCTGTGTTCTTCTGGGGTTACTTGGGGCTGCCATGATGATGACCTTGTTGTGGGTTCAGTTGGGGCTGCCATGTTGGTGACCTTGCTGTGGGGTCACTTGGTGGGCTGCCATGGCAATGACCTTGCTGCTGTTGTGGGGTCACCTGGGGCTGCCATGGTGATGACCTTGTTGTTGTGGGGTCACTTGGGGCTGCCATGGCAGTGACTTGTTGTTGCTGCAGGCGTACATGGTTTGAGTGATGGCAACAGGCTGGCTTATTCGTCCTTCTCTTCTTTAGTTATTGCCCTGAAAGAAGTGTGGAACAATTTTGGTGTTAAAGCGTCTACTGTGTATTAAGTTTGTAGTCTATCTTTGCTCTGTTTATCAGCACTACTCCCCTACCCTCATGCCACAACATACACACCCACCCAAACAGGATCTTGAATACACAATACCTGCGGTACTATGTAGAGACTGATCCCCTTGTTACATCTTTTCATGTATGACTTAACAGAATGATTTTTTAATTTGTAAACAGTCTGGAATTTAGGCGATCCAAAGTCGTGTCAAGCTTCCAGGATAAATACCACCTATTACGGGTGGAAATACAAAACATAAACACACCAGCGTATATCCATCCCTGAAAACAGAGCATGGCTACCTAAACGACGGGGTTAAATCAGCTGTTTATGTTGGAGCCTTGTCACTGAGTTATGACCCACTGTTAAAGAAGAACTGAAGCTGAATACACAGAAAAGTGAACAGAACATCCATTGGAAGGACAGGTCGACGGGCGCAATAGCCGAGTGGTTAAAGCGTTGGACTGTCAATCTGAGGGTCCCGGGTTCGAATCACGGTGACGGCGCCTGGTGGGTAAAGGGTGGAGATTCTTACGATCTCCCAGGTCAACATGTGCAGACCTGCTAGTGCCTGAACCCCCTTCGTGTGTATATGCAAGCAGAAGATCAAATACGCACGTTAAAGATCCTGTAATCCATGTCAGCGTTCGGTGGGTTATGGAAACAAGAACATACCCAGCATGCACCCCCCAAAAAACGGAGTATGGCTGCCTACATGGCGGGGTAAAAACGGTCAAACACGTAAAAGCCCACTCGTGTGCATACGAGTGAACGCAGAAGAAGAAGAAGGAAGGACAGGTCATTCTGAGTTTTTTATTCGGCTAAAGATCTCATTGCTTTTCATGGCCATCAGGGCACTTCTTCTTCTTCGTTCGTGGGCTACAACTCCCACGTTCACTTGCATATTACACGAGTGGGCTTTTATGTGTATGACCGTTTTACCCCGCCATGTTGGCAGCCGTACTCCGTTTTTGGGGGTGTGCATGCTGGGTATGTTCTTGTTTCCATAACCCACCGAACGCGGACATGGATTACAGGTTCTTTAACGCGCGTATTTGATCTTCTTCTTGCGTATACACATGAAGGGGTTTCAGGCACTAACAGGTCTGCACACATGTTGACCTGGGAGATAGGAGAAATCTCCACCCTTTACCCACCAGGCGCTGTTACCGAGATTCAAACCTGGGACCCTCAGATTGAAAGACCAACGCTTTAACCACTCGGCTATTGCGCCCATCCATCAGGGCAGAGAATTTATGTTCACTATGTCTAGGACTCGGTACAGGAAGGTAGGGCCCAATCCTCTCCTTCCACAGGTAGACAAGCACATCACATACAGACAGCAATCCTCTCCTTCCACAGGTAGACAAGCACATCACATACAGACAGCAATCCTCTCCTTCCACAGGTAGACAAGCACATCACATACAGACAGCTGGATAAGAACAGCACTGACCTTACCCGGCAGGGTGAACTGCACCTCCTCAGCCTTTCCATAGACGTCCAGCACGGCCCACAGAGGTTGGCTGGTGTCCACGTCAGTGAGGAACAGGTCCGGCTCCTGCCCGTCCACACTGCAGAAGATGCGTCCTGTCCGGGTGACAAAGTAGTACAGGGAAATCTTCCTGTCCAGGTGCTCTTTGTCCAGTTCCTTCATCCAGTAGCCTGTGTACATTGGCAGTGAGCAGTAATCACTGGGCAAGGCACCCATCTTAGCAGGGTCCACACTGCAGAATCCGATGCGAAGTCCACCTGACCATCTGATCACAGTCTTGGTAACCTGAATATGTACCTGGGGGTTGAAAAAGATGAGGTCAAAAACAAACAAAAAAAAAAGTCAGTCACCACAAAAGGCCATTTTCTTTCCTTTAATAGAGTATGTCTTTGAACACTGGTACAATAAATCTCTTTGTATCTTTGTTTAATCTAACATACTTACCATACGCCATTGGTGCATTTCAGTCCTGTGCAAACTACTACCCCATTCATGCAGAAAGGCTGAAAATAGCTGCGACTAGTGACCTCCCTTCGTACATTACCTCCCTTTTGTGTACCCATGCAGCACCCTCTTTGATGCTGGAGATAATGAAATTGCTATATTCAGTTTATTCTGCTGAGCATGTGTTTGTGCATATGCTTGCGAGTGAATGTATAAAATGTGTGCATGTGTGTTTGTGTGAGTGAATGAATGTGTGTGTGATTATCCAGTTTTGACTTTAAAGATACATAATATGTACAAGAGGGTGTCATGTTGAGGGTGGGTATTATCCTCAAAACTTGAGGTAGGACATGTGCACACACACCCTGAGGTAGGACATGTGCACACACACCCTGAGGTAGGACATGTGCACACACACCCTGAGGTAGGACATGTGCACAGACACCCTGAGGTAGGACATGTGCACACACACCCTGAGGTAGGACATGTGCACACACACCCTGAGGTAGCACATGTGCACACACACCCTGAGGTAGGACATGTGCACACACACCCTTCACCATGGGCTACAGTTCAAAACAGGGCATGGGGAGGGCGCAAGGGAATAGAGGCAGACAGACAGAAAGAGAGACAGAGAGACAGAGACAGAGGAATGTGTATGCACGTGAGTGTGTGAGGGGGGTTGGGGGGGGGAATATATTTGAATCACAGCCTACCTTTGTGTCATTTCTGTTTTACAACCTGTTTTTATCCGTAAAGATCATATTCATTATCATTATAGTTGTCATCACCTTCATTTTAGTCATTCTCAGCAACATCATATTTCCAGTAGTAGCAGCCATGACTGGTCAATGCCACCATCATCGTCTCCTCCTCCTCATGGTCATTATCCAAACTGTCACATCATATTTTTGCATCATCATCACCAGCACCACCATCACAATTATCAACACCATCAGTGATGGGCGCAACAGCCGAGTGGTCAAAGCGTTTGAATCTCAGTCACAGTGCCCGTTATATAAAAGGTGGAGATTCTTCCAATCTCCCAGGTCAACAGATGTGCAGACCTCCTGTGCCTGAACCCCCTTCATGTGTATATGCATGCAGTCATGTGTATATGCATGCAGAAGATCGAACATGCACCTTAAAGACCCTGTAATCCATGTCAGCGTTTGGTGAGTTATGGAAACAAGAACACACCCATCATGCAACACCCCCGGAAACAGAGTATCTCTGCCCAGACAGCAGGGGTAAAAACAGTCATACACGTAAAAGCCCACTCATGCGTTTCAGTGAACGTGAGAGTTGCAGCCCATTAACAAAGAAGATCACCGCCATTAACTACACTTTCTCTTCCGCTATCATGTCTGTCAGGGCAGAGACTGCAGCCCAGTACTCACACACCCTTTCATTGATGGCAATGGGTCTCCTGCTGAAGGTGAGAGCTTTATAGTACTCGTCAACCCTCGTGGCACGCGTCTTGTTGTTGCCGAGAACGATATTGTCACCATGGATGTCGTGGAACTGAAGGAGCTGTTCAGAACGTGGAGAAGAGTCTGCCGCTTCTGCAGTCATACCTGGAATGCTTTCTCCAACCATACCTGGAACATACCCCACACAGGCCATGAAACAGGAATTCTGACAAATTGTTATCATGATTATTCAAACTTCTATAGTGTCTATCTTCGGTCAAAGCTCTAAGCGCTTTACAAACGCAGAATCTTTTGCACAACAGGCTGCCTACATGGGCAGAGATCATGAGAACTGCCTTCAGGTGTCATCATTTGTTTCCTGATACTTATATACTTATCTTTGGTCACAGGCCAAGCTCTAAACGCTTTAGAAACACAGAGTCATTTGCACAACAGGATGCCTAGCTGGGTAGACCTGACCGACAGCTTTCAGGCACTCATCATTCGTTTCCTGTGTCGTTTAGTCAGGCTTCACACACACACACACACACACACACACACACACACACACACACACACACATACACACACCAGAGTGAATTCTTTTGATTTTGTCCTAGCTAATCTTAAAAATATATCTCTTGAGTTGTATTCAAATTTAAGAACAGAATGAAAATATGTAAATATAACACTTCTAAATCAATACAGTGGTGCAAGTTGGAGAGAAAATGAAACTGAATATTCAGGTAAAACAATAGAAACAGTCTAAAACAACAGAAACAGTCTAAAGCAATAGAAACAGTCTAAAACAATAGAAACAGTCTGTTTTTCTGTCCCTACTTCAAAATCCTTTAAAAAATGTATTAGAATACTTGTCTTTTCAAAAATGCAGAAAAAAAAATCAACTGTAACATTCTTATAGCATGAACTGTGCATGGCTTTTCACCAGTCAGATGATACAGGCCAACACACGTTACCTAAACTGGCGATGGATTTCGTCAGCTGATCCACTTCTGTCCGACCAAACACGACGTCAACGGGCGGCCTCTTCTCACACCTGGTTCGGGCACTCTGCTCCAAACCCTGCAGCCGGGACGTCAGTTTTCCCAGCATGCCCAGGATGGCGTCATTGGATGCCGAAGCCGTCAGATTCCTCATGGTTCCGGCATGGGCCTTCATGGAGGCCCTGGCTTTCTCCACTTTGGACAGGGACTCCCGGCTGGCGTCCTCTTTGGTCTGGATGGCAGCCAGGAGGCTCTGGCGCCGTTTCTGAAGGTGCTGCTCAAGAGTGTCAAAGACATCCTCCACTTTCTTCCGCAGGGTCTTGAAGTCATCCTTTGAGGCCTGGATCTGGAACAAACGTTGTTACATGTCTATGGTAAACTCTGTGGGAAATGCAGGTACATTGTCATATATCTATGGTAAACCCTGCGTGAGATAAAGCTACAAACGTTGTAATATATCTATGGTAAACTTTGTGTGAAACAAAGCTACAAACGTTGTAATACATCTATGGTAAACCCTGTGTGAGATAAAGCTACAAACGTTGTAATACATCTATGGTAAACTTTGTGTGAAACAAAGCTACAAACGTTGTAATACATCTATGGTAAACTTTGTGTGAAACAAAGCTACAAACGTTGTAATACATCTATGGTAAACTTTGTGTGAAACAAAGCCACAAACGTTGAAATACATCTATGGTAAACTTTGTGTGAAACAAAGCTACAAACGTTGAAATACATCTATGGTAAACTTTGTATGAAACAAAGCTACTAACACTGTAATACATCTATGGCAAACTTTGTGTGAAACAAAGCTACAAACATTGTCATATATCAACAATAAACTGTGTGAAATACAGGCACAAGCATTGCCATATATCTACAGTAAACTGTGTGTGAAATAAAGGTACATTGTCATATATCTACAGTAAACTCTGTTTGAAATATAAAAAAAAAGGTTTAAAAATTAAATACTGCCACATCATTTGTTTTCATATACATACATGAGAAGCAGCTGGGATATTTTGCAACACATTCTGTTCTGATTACAGTGAAATATGACAATAAAATCTGTACAGATTGTGTAGAGAAAAATAAAAGTTGGCATACTGAGGTGTCTCATCAGAAGTTGTGACAAAGAAAGAAGACAAACTATGTTACTTCGGAATGCACCGTCAGTCGAGTGCTGGGTTTCATAACTGAGACACTGTCTATCAGCAAAGCACCAAAGAGAACGTTTCTGAATGGTGTGAAAAAGAACAGATGTGCATGCATGTTTATAAACTGTTTCAACCCATGAAGCGAGCACAGTGCCAGCCACTGAAGAAAGATAGAAGGCCATGACACCCTCCCACATAGGTTTTTGTTGCATTGTGTTATGTTGTAACACTGTACACATCAAATGGTTTTCAAAGATACATAGTAATAATGATATTAATACTACTAATAATAATGAATGGCACATTTCTCTAAGTATCATAATTATGTACATGGAAAACAAATTTTAAAAAAAGATTCACTGTGAACACAGCAAAAGAAGATGAAGAAAAAAGATGTTATGATTTAGGGTATGTCACTGAAAAGAAGAAAAATAGTAATTTGCTCAGAGAGAGTAGGACAGATCCAGCACAAACCTCTGACACCATCTTGGCCTCCTCCTCCAACAGCTTCCCCACCCTTTGGTCCAGCTCCGCCCTCTTCTGCTGTGCGATGTCAGCGATGGCCTTCACCTCGGGACAGTCACGGTGATTGGTCGGGAAACACAGCATGCAAATGAGCACTTCGTGGGAGGAGCAGAACAACTCAGCCAGCCTATCAGGATGGTTCTTGCAGTATGTGCGGCAGGTTCCCGCCAACTGCTGGACTGTCAGAGTGTTCAAGTCTTCAACGACGTGACTCTGTAAATAGGGGATTTTCGTGTGGCCTTTGGCGCAAGGTTTGCACAGTTTGATGTTGCACTGAAGGCAGTAGGCCGAAGCAGCAACCTTGCCGTCACAAACCGCACAGACATGTGGGGAGTTTAACACCTTCTGGTTCTCCACAACTGAGGCGATGGCAAGGTCAGTTGGCAGAGCGTCCACCACAGCGGCAAGCTCGGCATCACTGGCTGGGGTGGAAGACAGGATGGCGGCACGACAGAGAGGACAGCCGCCCTGAGACCCCTCCTTGCTCACCCAGCTGACGATACATTTCCGACACACCAGGTGAGTGCAGGGCAGGATTTTGGGGTCCTGGAAGTCGTCATGACACACCGGGCATTCCAGGTCTGTGTCATCTTGCTTGCCTGCCATAGTTCTGTACACACACACACACACACACAAACACCATCACACACATGCACTCACACACACATGCACTCACACACACACACACATGCACTCACACACAAATGAGAAAGAATATGGAAAGACTGGTTATCATGTGAAAACCGTGTCATCAGCACATTCAAACATACATGTCCACAGTTTCTGTTACAATATAACAGCAGACATATTTCGGCAATATCCACATTTCCCCCCCCTGTACTCTTTTGTTTGAAAGATGGAAACAACTGTAAATTGGTTAATTACATCATGATAGTTACTCTACATTTCTTCCCCTCCACTGTTTTACTGGCAGCAGATGGGAATAAGATTTTAATGTAGAATATATTATATTACAATACAAGAAACCAAATTTCAACTTTTTCCGTCTTTGAAATGAAACTGACTGGAGAGTTCATGGGAGGAAATATGGATATTGGCCATATAGCACAAGCTCCATTAATTGTACAATGTATTTTATGATCCAATGTTCCTGCTGGTGTACATTATCATTCTATTTTCATGTTTGGCTCCCAGGCCTGCGAGCTAACTTGTCAAGGCAGTAAATGTGTCCTGTCAAAAGCGTAAAAAAAAACCCAACAACAAAAACACTGCAAAAACGAACTATTCAATTTGAAGACACCGCGCAGGTATATCGCTACAAATGTCATCTTCATAAACGAAACAAAAACAAGACAAAAACTGGGCTGATGTTCTCTCTCCAGAAAAGACACATTAAATCAGTATTGTATAATTAAAACTCATGTTTACCACCACATCCTCGATGCTGTTTTTAAAAAGTCCTTCAAACACCATCGCTGTGGTACACTTAACCAAAGACAAAATACCTCAGGGCTGAGAGTGTCTGTGACTGAACTTACCGAATGCCCAGCAACTGGATTCAAAACCGAAACTGTCGACTGAACAGATTTATTTCCGGGATGTTTCGTGGACAACTTTACTTCTCCAGAATTGTTAATTCAAACTATAAAAAAAACTATGAAAAAATATTAAATACCTTAAAAAAACAATTAACCGCTCTTTAATATTATATCAATTTACCTTTTTTGTATACTTTTTGTTTTTATTTTTAACACCACAAACCTCAATAGTTTCGGATTATGGATACGACATTTCCACAGTGCCTGGCTTTCGTCTGCAATCTGACCAAGTGCCAATAAAAGGTCAAACTTACAGAGTACTTTCGTTTGCTAAGCATATGCGTGAAAACTGCTTAACAGGTGTGGTATATAATTAATAGGATGAACTGGTCAATTGTTTATCATGTATGTCTAACAAACGAGAACAAAAACGACTTCGCTAATGTACTATTTTTATTCATGCGCAAGTGCTTCTACGCAAATATTTGTCGGTTAAAAGGCTAGCAGACGATCGTCAAAACAAATGAGGCCAGCAACTCAGAAATGTAGTAAAACAACAGAGCAAAATGTGTCTATGGAGGGTAACTGTAGATTGATCACTTGTGCAATTGATACACGGAACAGTTACTAGAATAAGGCATGCTTTTAGTTGTGTCAGCTGCACTGACGTGCCAGATGTGCGCGGAAGTGTCTTCTTACCAGATGCCTGTCCAACAACGTTGTTTCAATTATTTTCAGCTTGAAGGAAACGTGCGGACTGATCCATATACGCCACGCTACATCTGCATTGAATTACAAAAAACAAACATCTACACAAGTGCACCACAGTCTGAGGCAACAGTACCTGCCTGTGTCACCGACGAGTTCCCAAACCTCGCATGGTGGTCCGTGGGACTGAGGGGGAGGGGGGTGCGGCATCTCGTACCAACATCACTGAGATCGTATATAGTGACCTATATTCTCTCTGGCGGTCGTGAGATCGTTCGTGAAATAATGAATGAATTTCGGCAAAATCCATCTCTGTCCCCTCAGTGATGTTGTCTGCACACTGTCTGTCTGGCTTTCTTTTCCCTGCACTGTTCCTTGAAGGATGCACTGAATTGTCTCATGCAATTGCCGTGTGGTCATACTATCTCATTTTCTTTTTTCCACCGGCTATGGTCAGGTATTCATACCAAGGTGCTGTTTGGTGTGTGTGTGTGTGTGTGTGTGTGTGTGTGTGTGTGTGTGTGTGTGTGTGTGCTCTCAATGCTAATTATGTGGAAAGATTTTGTGTGCTTCTTTAGTGTTATATATATCTCAGTAAAAGATATCTTAGCATTTCTTCCGGGTTATGCATGGTATGATGTTATTTTGACTGATGTGCAGTCCACCCAATTCTTCCTCTGTCTCCTTTCTTCCCTGTCTGTTTGTCTCTTTTTCTGTCTTCCTGTCTCTGTCTCTCCATTTCTCTTTCCCAATCCTTCTTTCTGCACATAATCATATGAGGGTGATTTTTGTAATTGTATCGATGTGTTTAACGTTTTCATGAATTTGTGTGTGGGTCCGCGTGCGGTGTGTGTATGTGTGCGCGTGAGAGCTGAGAGAGAGAGAGAGAGAGAGAGAGAGAGAGAGAGTGTGTGTGTGTGTGTGTGTGTGTGCGTGTGTGTGTGTGCCGTGTGTGTGTGTGTGTGTGTGTGTGTGTGTGTGTGCAATGTTAGAACATATCGGAAAGATTTGTGTGGCTTAATTACATGTTTTAATTAAAAAAATGTTTTACCACAGTTTCATTTGTCTCTTGGTGTAGTACTGTGTGTTTACTCCGATGTAAAATCCAACCCAACCCGTCTTTCTCTCCATCTCTGTCTGCCTCCTTCCTCCCCCGGCTCCCGATTCCTACACACACACACTCTCTCTCTCAACTGTCATATGTCTTTAATATTCTCTTTTCCTGGTCTCTCAAAACATGCGCTTTACCTGTCCAGTGGTAATTTGCTATTGACTGTCCTGCCCCAAAGAAACACAGTCCCTGTTGCACCCACACCCATTTTGATGAAATGCGTTGAAAGAACCATTCTCGAATATCTTCTCAGGTTCGCCACAGAACACCTTGATCATTTCCAGTTTGCATGCAAGCAAAACAGACCCACAGATGATGAAACACTTTTATAGAACACCTTGAAACTCCCAACACATTTGTGAGGATCCTTGTTGTTGATTTCTCCCCTGCTTTTAACTCTCTCCACACGAACGGCGAAAAGGACGACGTTAACAACGTTTCACCCCAATTACCATCATTAAAATATTCAAGCAAGCGGAAGGCTTTTATACTGAAGACGTGAATGTTGACAAAGAATACCACAATTCTGACGACGGAAGCTAAAGGTTGGGTCATTCAGACACCCACTGGACATCCGAGGGGTGTGTGTAGAGGAGAAGAGAGGACTGGTCGTACTGAGTGAGTTAATGTAACAAAACTACTGCCATCTCTTGGCGTTCAAACTTCTTGACATGAACGTCAGCACCAGCTAGGCTTATTCTGTTTTAAAACGCACTCAAACACACTGGCTTATCACCCACAACCTTACCACTTACATTCACAGATTTCTCCAAAACTCCCTCGCATTTAACATTCAATCTACCATATAAAACAATTTTGAAAATGTCAGAAGAGGTTCAATAAAATAGTGGTAAAAAACACGCATCCAAAATGCTATTTAAATGTCTTTATCTGTGTCGGCTGGTTACCAGGTGCTGGTCTCTCCCCAGCATTCTTCACCCATTATACAAATACTGCAAAGGCACTGACTCAACTCTCCTTGTCAAATACTCTGCTGACACAGCTCTGGAAGACCTTACAAACTCAGACACAACCTACTTTCAAGAGGTTCGCGGCTTTGTGTGAGACAAACCACCTTGACTGACCTGAATGCGTCAAAACAAAAGAAATGATCGTTGATTTTAGGGGGAAAATCTCCTGGTGTAATTCCAAATCTTTTTATCGATGATGTGAAAGTCGAGTGCGTGAATGAATACAAATATCTTGAAACTAATTCACATACAGATCTCATTAACAAGAAGTGCTTGGCAACAATGTGTTGTCTTAGAAAACATCAATATTTTAATGTGAATACTGCACTTCTTCGAAGTTTTTACCACTATTTTATTGAACCTCTTCTGACTTTTTCCAGTTTTTTCCCCGGTAGATTGAATGTTAAATGCGAGGGAGTTCTGGAGAGATCTGTGAATGTAAGTGGTAAGGTTGTGGGTGATAGTGTTTGAGTAAAACGTATCAACAGCGAATGAGGCAACGACATGAGTGATTGCGAGTTGCGGGACATTATGAGGCCCTCCCGCCTGGCAGGCTGTACAGATCTATTCGGTGTAAAACGGCACAGCTTCTTCCCAGGTCAGGGCAACTGCTGAACAAACACTGATGTACCCGTACCCTGTGGGGTACAGCTGGGTGGTATGGACTGCCACTGTTTGCCAGTGTGTGTGTTTGGCAGGATGGGGCTGAAAGTGTGTGTGTGTGTGTGTGTGTGTGTGTGTGTTTGGATGGATGGGGCCAAACATGTGCGTGCGAGCGTGTGCGTTTAAATTTGCTGTTTCATTGTATTGTATCCTTTTCTCCATTCCCCAGCTCCCTCAATCCCTTTACCGTGTATTTCCCCAAAACAAGAGCAGCGCGTTGTGAGTCTGATGTTGATTCAAAGGTGAAAATAACCAAACTGCCTGCAGCCGTGTGGAAGTTTGGATAGGGGTGACACCTTGGGTAGGGGTGGAAAAGTGACACCTTTATGTTCTGAGAGTCTGGGCAACGGACAACGACACAGTAACCCGAGTGGTGGTTTGTCTTTAACTCACTCAGTACGGCCAGTCCTCTCTTCTCCTCTACACAGACCCTTCGGATGTCCAGTGGGTGTCTGAATGACCTAACCTTTAGCTTCCATCGTCAGAATTGTGGTATCTTTGTCAACATTCACCTCTTCAGTATAAGAGCCTTCCGCTTGCAATATTTTGATGGTGGTAATTGGGGTGAAACGCTGTTAACGTCGTCTCTTTCGCCGTTCGTATGGAAAGAGTTAAACTCCCTCATAAAAGACGCTATTGTCGTGTCCACAAAGCCCGTGTGTACCCGGTTATATAGTTCCCTTGTGAGGTGGCCGTGCTGAAATGAGTCAAAACGCCAGTTCCAGTCTCAGGCACCCAGCTAATCATGCAATGCATTCCAGAAAATGTACCTTTATTTGCCCAAGCGCTGTTTCAGTACATCATTTATCGTCGTTTCACTGTCCACTTCTCACAATCTGATAAATGATTATAAGAACAGGGAGTGGGGGTGAGGGGTTAGATCTTAGCACAAGACACGGTGGTATTCAAGGCGTGTCATATGACCCTCGGCAATCATGATATGACCCTCGGCAATCATGATATGACCCTCGGCAATCATGGCGGAGTAAGGGTGGGCGTACATCTATTTACACTCTTTACAGTGAACACAACCATGCTCAGCCACACGCTTTATCAAGCAATCTTTAGGAATGTGGGTGTTGTTTCACTTCTTCGTTGAATCATAATTTGGAGACACAGGAGTTATTTGCACCGTTCCCTGTAAGGAGAAAGGTCACTGGAGGATAAACTGAACTGTGCAGATAGTTAACCGTGAGATCTCCAGACATTGCTCATTCGGGAAAGAGATGGCAGTGACTTGCAATGCCGTTTTTGATGAACTGACAGCTCCCGTCCCTTTGTTTATGGCTATGCATTGAAAGAGTCTTATCCATGAGCGATATTTTATATCTTGTTGCTTTTAGCCCAGTCGTCAACACTCAGTGGTCCACATCAGAGCTGAAAAGCAGTACACACTGGCACCGCTGGTACCATAGAACATGAAAAAGCAAAACAAAAACGAAAAACAAAACAAAAAAAAAAAGTAAAAAAAAATTAGGCCTTAAAGGTACAGTCCCATTCATGCACGTAATCCCAGGTCATGTCTCTGACATGGACCATTCCGTCATTTTTTTTATCATTAGACAACCAACAAAGAAACCAAAAACAACAGATAAATCTACCAATCTGAACCAGACCATAACTACACAATATAAACAAAGACATACATATCAACAGGCAAACCAAACCATAGCTATGCCGATTATAAAGACAAAACAAAAAAGCCATACATATCAACAGGCAAACCGAACCATGTAAACCACCAACAGGCAACACCTACTGGGCTCACAAAAAAGACCAAACAAATAAATAAATAATAAATAAATAAATAAATTTAAAAAATAAATAAAAATCTAAATAAAGTCTGACTATAAAAACATAGAAACAGAGAGGTGACTGGACCTGTAAGACAGAAAATGAGAAAAGAAAAAGACAAAAGAAAGAAAAGAAAACTGTCAGAAACAAAGAGAGTGATAGAAAGGTTGAATTTTCCAGTTCAGATTTTCCAGAAGGTAGGGATACCAACTATACTGCGAGAAGACCCCTGACCCCCCTCGATATTCCCATGGAGGGGGAGCACACATTCAGCCATACTTGTGTTAGTGCTGCTCTGAAACAGTACAAACTTTCATTGCCCGAATACTTGTCTACGTCCTTATAACTCCCGTCCATTCGTGGATAAATGAATCAACGAAACCTTGCATGAACATATTTATAGAATTGTATATTCCCAAAATTCTGATGCAGACAGAATACTATAGCTTCATCCACTCACATTAGAGTACGCTGTCAACTCTACTGATATGTACAAAACAAGACAAAAAGAAAAAAAGCCAGAAAAAAGCCGACAATCTATATTCATTCATTCATTGAATTGATTCATTTATTGTTCCATTCATTGATCATTGATTCATTTATTCATTCATATTCATCTACTTATCCATGCACACACACACACACACACACACACACACACACACACACACACACACACACACACACACACACACACACACACACACAAGGTGTAAAATGACACCTCAGTTCATCTTTTTCACGGCCAGCACATCTCCCCAACTACAAAGAAGCACAGCGGAGTAAAATATTTGTCAAACACAATATACCACTCTTCTT
>NC_134904.1:40881647-40899147 GCF_041734735.1 Babylonia areolata | reverse complement strand
AAACGACATAGAAAAACAACAACAAACAAACAAAAAAAAACCAAAACACACAGATCACACACACTCTCTCTCTCTCTCTCTCTCTCTCTCTCTCTCTCTCTCTCTCTCTCTCTCTCTCTCTCTCTCTCTTTCAAACAGAAAGACAAACACACTGACACACATACACAAGCACCCCCGCACCCTCACTACACCCACCAAATACTCACGCTAACGCACTACACACACACACACACACACACACACACACACACACACACACACACACACACACACACACATGCAGCAACAACCACCGACGACCAACGACAGCAACGACGACTGGACGAGGAGGACAGAACAGAAGAAGCAGTCGTCGTCAGACATCCCCATCCCCACCCCCACCCCCCTGTCAGACACCCACCCACTGTCACAACTCCCTCTCCACTCACACAGCCTGACAATCATGGCTTAACCCCCCCCCCCCCCCCCTGTCAGACACCCACCCACTGTCACAACTCCCTCTCCACTCACACAGCCTGACAATCATGGCTTAACCCCCCCCCCCCCCCCCCTGTCAGACACCCACCCACTGTCACAACTCCCTCTCCACTCACACAGCCTGACAATCATGGCTTAACCCCAACACCCCCCCCCCCCCCCCCCCCCCCCCCCCCCCCCCCCCGCTGTCACAACTCCCTCTCCACTCACACAGCCTGACAATCATGGCTTAACCCCCCCCCCCCCCCCCCCCCCCAACTCCCCTGCCAAAGAAAAACGCGAGTTTTGCAGAATCTCACCTGAAATAATCACAGACAGGCAACAGGCGTACTGTACGTTCCTTGTAGCTTCACAGAACAGCGTTGAGTTGCACACCACTGACGCAGCAAACCCACATGCAACGATCGGCCAACACGCTTCTTTTCAACAGCGATTTAAGTCCCTTGATACAGACTTCACAAAAAGTCATGGGCCTCTTTATGAAACCAGGTATGTTTCCATAAAAAAGAAGAAAGAAAAAAAGAAAAAAAAAAGATTGCCCCCACCCTTGCCCCCCTAAAAATAGATTTATACAGATCAGTGCCCTCCTGTGCCGACAGTTGAGTTAAGCGACCAATCAGATGGCGTCCTTCACACCTTGACTGAAGCTGACGAGGTTGCTTGTCAGTGAAGGGCTGGCTGTAGAGAGAGAAAAGATTGAAGGGACCTAACCGGGTTGTCCCTCACTAGTTGGACTTCTTCCCCTTGGGACTGCATTTCCCTTTGCCCGGTAAAGTCATCGGTGACACCCGCACTGACAGTGCACGTGACTGACGTGGGCAGTGCACAAACTGGCGTTGGGGGTGCATGCTAACGACAAAACTGAGACGCGAGACAGTGCACTTTCTGTCTGTCTGTCTGTCTGTCTGTCCCTGTCTCTCCCTACCACCCCCTCTCTTACTCTCATCCCTTCTCTATCCATTTCTCCGGCTCTCTCTCTCTCTGTCTGTCTGTCTCTCCTCCGCCGGCCCCCTCCCACCCCCTTTCTCCCTCTTCCCAGTTCGCCTTTATCATTTTGGAGTTATGAAGGGGACATGTGTTCCATACATACATTATTAACAAGACTCCCTGTCTGAAACAGAGCGTGAAGTAAACTGAATTAACTGAATCCGCCACAGGCACATTCATGTGTTTATATTCTCCTATATCGTGCGTGCAGGTATGTGAGTTTCTCTGTGCCTTCCTCTCCTTCACTGTATGGATATATAGACAGACACACAGACAGAGGCCGGGAGATGGAGGTGGCAGAAAGGTGAGGGGGTGGGGGTGGGGGGACAAACGGACAAACATACGATTATGTCACAGTTTTGTTGCATTCATCGACCACGTTTTTAAAAAAAAAAACGTTTCGGAAAAACATAAATGAATGTGGACGGTCTTGATGAACTCCGCCATGGACGGTCCTAAGCCCGGCTGAGAAAAGAGGAAGGTTGGGCGAAGGGCTAGCAACCCTTCACCGTGGCGTTGAAAACAAACTACTGCTACAGAAACGCCAACGAGAGTTCAAAACGACGATCTGGACTTGAGGGGAGATGAATCTCCAGCTGGAGAACTGATGAAGCCGGGTGGTGAAAGCCAGGGTCAACTGGAAGCTACCAGGACACCCGGAGAATGGGCCGTACCTGGGGACAGCTGGAGCGACTTGCCCAGGACTGGGGTGCCTGGAGAGCTCTCGTTGACGGCCTATGTCCAATAATGGACCACAGGCGTAGACAGATAGATATAGGACTTGATGAGTGACGGGGATCAAGAAGGAAGAGAAATTGTCCAGTGGGGAACTTCATGCTGAAAAGCCCTTTGATCAACTGTCTGTGCAGAGACTTTTGGGGACTCTATGGAGCTTGGAGCTTTTGTCCAGAGTTTCTGAAAGAACGAAAAGGAGTGTGAAAATAGAGAAAAGAGGACAAGTATAATGGAGGAAGTCTTTTAAAATGATGAAAAGCTAATAATACATGACAACTTTATACTAAATTATGTACTGGGTGGGTAACCAATAAT
Organism: Babylonia areolata; assembly: GCF_041734735.1. Taxonomy (NCBI): domain Eukaryota; kingdom Metazoa; phylum Mollusca; class Gastropoda; order Neogastropoda; family Buccinidae; genus Babylonia; species Babylonia areolata. Next base: position 40,896,633 of record NC_134904.1, on the reverse strand, counting down.
TGGACGCCCGACTTTCTGAAGCAACGCTTGCACTGGCAGCATTGTTCAAAGTTACTGTTATCCAGAGAGTGCAACAGTAAATCTTTATCTTTTGATGCTGAAAGCCTACAGCCGGCCACACAGCCATAAGGCCAGACCAGGGTTGAAACGTTGCAAATATCGGTCCCGTGGAACCTGAAACAACAGCAACTTGAAAGAAAGCCCAGTTTTGGCACATGTAAAATCACATTCATGTGCATCATATAAACCTAGCCGGGATATGCCTTCGATGTTGACCAAATCGTCAATTTTTCATCAGAGGATGTATGCCACTACGCAGTTACCTCCGTCTCGGTCTCTTTAATTTGTCTCTCTATGTGTGTCTAATGCACGCGGAATTCACGGTCAGAATCAGAATGTAACATGTTAGTCTTTTGGACAAAATCTATCATCCATGGAATCTAAAATATGTGATAAGCGGTGGCTTTGTTTCTATTAAACATCGTGCTTTGAAATATCGCTGACATAACAGCAACAGAAATAAGGTGAGATTTATATATATATATATATATAAAAGTAAAAAAAAAAAAAAAAAAAAGCTTTGACGTGACTGGCACAGACAACAGAAACAAAATGGGAAACCTTCGTATTGCTTTCACTTACACTCTCCCTCTGTGAGAAAAAACAAAGAAACACACACACGCGCGCACGCGCGCGCAGACTCACACACACACACATACACACTCGCGCCGGCCGCGCACACACGCACACCGCCGTGTGTGGCGCACACGGCACGCACACGCAAGCATACACATAACGAGTTTGTCATCTCTCTCTCTCTCTCTCTCTCTCTCTCTCTCTCTCTCTCTCTCTCTCTCCCTGTATCTCCCTCTCTGTTTCTCTCTTTCTGTAGTGTCTCTCTCAACGTCTCTCTCTGTCTCTCTCAAAAACCACAGACAAACAGATACAGACACGTACGTAAACCATTAATTTAACTAAAACAATCTGTCTGAGAAAGTGACTGATCTGTCAAAGCCGTGACACGTCAGTCACAACACAATAATTATGTTCTGGCTGTCGCTAGATATTACACCGACCTCGTTTCCAATTAGTTCGAGATTGTACCACAAAGCTCTTTATCAAGACGCGCAAATATCAGTTTTGGCTCGAAGTTGTGTGCGCCTTTGTAGAAACGAAAGTACACGTATTTCTGGTTCCTGTGAAAACGAAAACAAGAAATCGACAACGTGGGGGCTATTCGGGGATATGTGTATGTTAGATTTGGATGCCTATTTGGTTTTTGGATACTTTTATATTGTTATACTGATCTATAGTTTTGGTATCTAAATGCATTTTATTTTGCGCGCTTCCCCTGAATACAGCTCTAGTGGTTTGTTGGATGCATGTTATGATATGTGTGGCAGATATTAACATTTTTGTTTATGAAGCCTTTCTGAATATTGACCTAAACTTGAACCCTACATACGCCCCACTAATTACCTCTCATATGCAAGGAGTCTCGTTCAGCTAACAACTTCCGCTCTACCAAGTTGAAGGCCACGGGAAGCATGGCGTAATTCGTATCAAAGAGGACGATTCGAAAGAAAACTATCATAATCTCAAGTTGAAACAGATACAGTGGATATTCAGGTTTTGTGCGGAGACTGAAATTTAGTTTACAAATTTAACGTGGATGTGAGATAGCTTTAACGCGTACATGCAAATGTAGCAAGATAGTTTTGTCATCGTAACTCATGTGTTGTCACATGTTCAGGTCGACTCAGCCTCTGCAGTGTGCTTGGCAGTGATGGTTCAACTGTCTGATTTGAATTTGATGTACAAATAGCATACTTACAAAACAGCAATGAAAACTCAAACAGTATTAGGCTGCGAGTAGATGTATCTGATCTGATCTGGATCGCCCCACAAGAAAGTTTAAATTTAACTACACATACTTCTTTCAAATTACAGTGGTAAAACAAAAGTGTAGTATATCAGACTATTGGTCACTGTACTATTCTTCTTTTCCTTATTTTTTCTTCTTCCTCCTCTTTCTCCTCCTGTTGTTGTTGTTGTTGTTGTTTTGATTGCTAAATCCTGAAGTCTGGGTGTAAAATCCCAGGATGTTTTTTTTTATTTTTATGCACAATCAATAAATCATCCAAACTGTTCTTTCCACACTCAGTCAGAGGTTAATAGTTATTTGGAAGCAAAATCAAGGTTTCATTTGCATCTTCACATGTCTTCTTCTTCTTTGTAGTAGTAGTAGAACTACCACAATTGTGAAGTTTTCTTTTAAATTTTGTGTCCCTTCAGGTTACAGGATCATTGCAGAATGTTGGAGAAGTGGCTTGAACAATTGGGTGGTGTGCACGCTTGGTCAGTGGTTGTGGCCGTGTTGGGAGTGGCATGGGTCATCTATAGATCACATCAGAGATCTCAGAAAAATACACCAGAGAAAGCTGTGAGTAGATGATCATTATGTCTTTTGCTTCTATGGGTGACTTGAGTTGACTAGATGTTTATATGCGGCTTCAGTCAGTGTTGCCAGGTCATGTTAAGAGGACCATTTTTCACATTGTAACAAAACCTGATGACTGCAGCCAGCATTCCTGTGCTATAGAAATATGGCAAACCTTCCTCCTTTGACCCAGTTTGAAGTGAACAAGTTCACCATGTTGTTCTGACAGAACTGAATCATGTGACTGAGAGCATCAAGTCTAAAACATTTGTGCTGGGGAGTGTGTTTCACAGAAACTTGGTGCTGAAAGACTTATTAATTTCACTTTTAATACTTGTTTATGGTCATGGTAACTTGGTGCTGAAAGACTTATTAATTTCACTTTTAATACTTGTTTATGGTCATGGTGTAATGTAGATAGTTTCACCATATTTGGTGATTTTTGTGTTTGTCAGAGTTACAAGCTTTGCATTTCCAAAGCCATTGACTTTGCCTTTACATGTACTCATGTGTTTGGCGTATCTTCCACGTCTGGGTGAAATGAAATGAGGCTGTTAAATTATGCTAATTTTAATCTTTGTTATTTTGTGAAATAGAGATGTATTACTAAATAATACTCTTAGCAATTTGTTCATGAAAGCTTTAACTTTACAAGGAAAAAAATAAATGAAATAACATGTGAACAGTGTGAAAATTAGCAGCCAACCTGTTTGTATTCAGGTTATTCTTTTTTATCATCTGGTGAAAAATTGATGATATGGTCATTGTCTACGGCATGTCATGTTTATGGGCATGGATATAAGTTATAACTACTTTGTGCCTTTTTTTTTCTTTTTCCCTCCCCAGGTTCTGTTGTGTGAGGTTACTATTTAGTTTTTCAGTCCAAATATGACCGTGTGTGGTCAACTGGACTAAAGCAACAAGACAAAAGTTTCTCTTATTTTCATGTTGTTTGTGTTACTATTGCACATGAAGATTAATGGAATGTTTCTTGTGAAGCTTGTAGTTGTATTGTTCAGGGCTTCCTACTGTTGGTTTGCTTAGAGAGTCCATGGGACTCTCACTCAGGTGTTTTAGGGAGTCCTCATGTGGTTCTAGAGAATCTGATCAGCCGCAGGTCAAGAAATCATTCTTTTTCTAAACACACCACACACTGCCTTACAATCAGTTCACATGCACAAACACACACTGAATGAGTGAAAGAGGTAGACACACTTGTACACACTCACAAACACTCTGAACTCAGAAAAAGAGAGACACGCATGCACACACATAGAGAAAGAGAGATACACATGCACACACACAGTCACACACACAAGAGGGAGAAAGAGAGTGAGAGAGAGAGATACACATGCACTTACAGACACACACACCACTCACCCCCTTACACACAGACAGATAGATAGATGGACATGCACATTATGAGTTAGAGAGAAATACTGAGAGGAGTGAACCACTGAAAACGAAAAGCCGTACAAGGATGATTTTTGAAAATTTGTTGATCCTGTCACAAACACATTTATTTCCCGGGAGTTGCCCGATGACCTGGCTGTGAATTTCACACAAGTTCTGCACTTCATTACACGTGCGTCTTCGTCATACTGCAGCCACTTGATTTACTCCCATGAATGTTGACAAGTGCGGCTTTTATTTTTCAGTGATCCGTCCCCTTTTGAAGCTGGCTGATGGACGTCAGCTGATTCACAATCAGCCTTTTTGTCTTGTTTGCATTTTGGAGCATCAAGCCACCATAGCGGAGGCATTATGATTTCGAACTGTATCACAGAGTACTTGACAAGCCTCATTGTGAGTGTACCAGAAATGGGCAACAGTTTTCTGTACAAGGAGATAAGACAAAAGTAATGGACTTTGCAGCAGTCGCCGATTTCGTGAAGATGCCGACCGGAAACTAGTGAAACGAGAAGTGAGCGCTGTTGTTTGACCAGGCTCATTCACATTTTGTTTGATGCCTATTTTATAGTGCGTCCTATGGACTCCATAGCCAAAACTGTAGTGTATCCGCTGTCATTTTAGAGAGTCAGGAACGCACATATGTGCGTTAACGGAAGCCCTGTTGTTGGGAGTACCTGTGCAGTCCTTTGTCGTCAGTAGATGAGTTGATTCTTCGGTAGATTTTTCAGTTTTCTTTCATCTTGTTCCTGATTTTTCTTTCTTTCTTTCTTACTTTCTCTCTTTCTTATTTTGATTTAATCATTGGTTTCATTTTCTCAGCCCTTTTTCTTTATTTTTTTTTCTTCTTTATCATGATCATGTTCATGGGTTTTTTTTCTTGTCCCCCCTCCCCTCCCCCCCAAACCTCCACCCTCCCGTCTTGTATTACGTTTAGTCTTCATGTCAGTTTCTGTTGTCTGCCTGCAGGAGGAAGAGGAGGTCAGTAGTGCAGCAGTGACGGATGTTGCTCCCAGCAGACAGAGGAGGAGGAGACAACCTCGGCAGAAGAGAAAACTGAAAGTTTTCTATGGTACACAGACAGGCACGTCCAAGGTAGGCAACCTGGAGATATTCATTTTAGGGTAGAGGCAGTCAGCTGTGTCCTTTTATGAGACACAACTTTACACCAGCCGCCGTGGCGAAGTGGTTATTGTCACGGACTGACGGCTGGGAGGACGTGGGTTCGAATCCCACTGGAGGTGGGTTTTTCGGCTCGTGGCCAGCTCCTACCCAGAGTTGAGTGTGCTGTGGGCTTAAATGGGGAGACTGGGACCACACAGTTGAGTGTCATCCACTTCAAGGGTGTGTCTTTGGGTGTGTTGCTCTAATTACCTGACCAACACTGCAACACATGGGGGGTCGCCGGTGCTCAACAGCCAGGCACTTCAAATTCCAGATACATTCATCCTACTTTCATCTAACAGCATTCTCTCTCGCGTCCACCTAGGAATTGAGAGCATCTCAGTGCGCTGGTTTGAATCACAGCTCAGCCGCCGATATTTTCTCCCCCTCCGCTAGACCTTGAGTGGTGGTCTGGACACTAGTCATTCGGATGAGACGATAAACCAAGGTCCCATGTGCAGCATGCGCTTAGCGCACGTAAAAGAACCCATGGCAACAAAAGTTTTGTTCCTGGCAAAATTCTGTAGAAAAATCCACTTCGATAGGAAAAACAAATTAAACTACACACAGGAAAAAATACAAAAAAATGGGTGGCACTGTAGTGTAGTGACATGCTCTCCCTGGGGAGAGTAGTCTGAATTTCACACAGAAAAATCTGTTGTGATAAAAAAAAGAAAAAAAAGAAAAAGAAATACAGAAAGTGAAGCAGAACTGTTGACTGTCCATCCCAACTTCCGACTCTCCAGTCCGACCAATCAGAAGGGAGCACACAAAAATCGTGTAATTTGCTCCCTGACAACAACACACATTGCAAAGCATGACAGACATCTGTCAGTATTTTTGAAGCACAACAGACATTGTAAAGAACAAAGCAGGACAGACATCTGTCAACATTCCTAAAGCAGGACAGACATCTGTCAACATTCCTAAAGCATGACAGACACCTGTCAACATTCCTAAAGCATGACAGACACCTGTCAACATTCCTAAAGCATGACAGACATCTGTCAGTATTTTTGAAGCACAACAGACATTGTAAAGAACAAAGCAGGACAGACATCTGTCAACGTTCATAAAGCATGACAGACATCTGTCGACATTCCTAAAGCACAACAGACATCTGTCAACATTTGTAAAGCAGGACAGACATCTGTCAACATTTGTAAAGCAGGACAGACACCTGTCAACATTCCTAAAGCATGACAGACACCTGTCAACATTCCTAAAGCAGGACAGACATCTGTCAACGTTCATAAAGCAGGACAGACATCTGTCAACATTCGTAAAGCAGGACAGACATCTGCCAACATTCGTAAGGCAGGACAGACATCTGTCGACATTCGTAAAGCAGGAAGGACATCTGTCAACATTCATAAAGTAGGACGGACATTTGTCAACATTCGTAAAGCACAACAAACATCTGTCAACATTCGTAAAGCACAACAAACATCTGTCAACATTCGTAAAGCACAACAGACACCTGTCAACATTTGTAAAGCACAACAAACATCTGTCAACATTTGTAAAGCAGGACAGACATCTGTCAACATTCGTAAAGCACAACAGACATCTGTCAAGATTCGTAAAGCAGGACAGACATCTGTCGACATTCGTAAAGCAGGACAGACATCTGTCAACATTCGTAAAGCACAACAGACACCTGTCAACATTCGTAAAGCACAACAGACACCTGTCAACATTTCTAAAGCACAACAGACATCTGTCAACATTCCTAAAGCACAACAGACATCTGTCAACATTCGTAAAGCAGGACAGACATCTGTCAACATTCGTAAAGCACAACAGACACCTGTCAACACAACAGACACCTGTCAACATTCGTAAAGCACAACAGACATCTGTCAACATTCGTAAAGCAGGACAGACATCTGTCAACATTCCTAAAGCATGACAGACATCTGTCAACATTCCTAAAGCACAACAGACACCTGTCAACATTTGTAAAGCACAACAGACACCTGTCAACATTCGTAAAGCAGGACAGACATCTGTCAACATTCGTAAGGCACAACAGACATCTGTCAGCATTCGTAAAGCAGGACAGACATCTGTCAACATTCGTAAAGCAGGACAGACACCTGTCAACATTCATAAAGCAGGACAGACATCTGTCAACATTCATAAAGCAGGACAGACATCTGTCAACATTCGTAAGGCACAACAGACATCTGTCAATATTCGTAAAGCAGGACAGACATCTGTCAACATTCCTAAAGCACAACAGACACCTGTCAACATTCGTAAAGCAGGACAGACATCTGTCAACATTCGTAAGGCACAACAGCCATCTGTCAACATTCGTAAAGCAGGACAGACATCTGTCAACATTTGTAAAGCACAACAGACACCTGTCAACATTCGTAAAGCACAACAGACATCTGTCAACATTCGTAAAGCACAACAGACATCTGTCAACATTCCTAAAGCACAACAGACACCTGTCAATATTGGTCAAGCATGGAGGGGTCTGTCAGTCTTTGATGATCACTGACAGATGGTGTTGTGTTACAGAGGCTGGCTGAGCAACTGGCTGAAGAGGTGAAAGGTCAAGGCTACATGGTAGAGGTTGTGAACTTGAAGGACTACGACCCTGAGGACAGACTGTCTCATGAGGTGGGTTCAGCTGTGAGGGGACTGTACTCTGATTTAATGAGTGTTTGATAGTGTGTGTGTGTGTGTGTGTGTGAGAGAGAGAGAGAGAGAGTGTGTGTGTGTGTGAAGTAGTGTGGGCCTTTACTGTGTGTGTGTGTGTGTGTGTGCACTAGCCCATGCATGCTTGTCTGTTTTGATTGTGTGTGTGTTTGTGTGTGCAAGTGTAAGTAATTGTATGCCTGCTTTTTACTTTGGTTTTTCACTTTTTTTTTTATTTTTTTTTTTTTTTTTTACTTGATTTTAAAAATCAGACTCAAATTTTCATACCTTGTACATTTTATTTCAGGCGGAGGATCTGTACGTGTGCATCTTCATTATCTCCACCTACGTGGAGGGCCGGCCACCAGAGGGCAGTGAGTGGTTCGTCCAATGGCTGCAGGACACGGCGGATGACTTCCGAGTGCAGAAGACACTCCTGTCGGACCTGTACTACGCTGTCTTTGGTCTGGGCAACTCCTTGTACAGGGACCACTTCTGTACTGTGAGTCACTGTCAATTTTCCTCATGGCCACAATAGCGGAGGCGTTAAAGCGTTGGACTTTCAGTCTGAGGGTCCCAGGTTCGAATCTTGGTAGCAGCGCCTGGTGGGTAAAGGGTGGAGATTTTTCCAATCTCCCATGTCGACATACAGTGCAGACCTGTTAGTGCCTGAACCCCCTTCGTGTGTATACGTAAAGTAGATCAAATACGCACGTTAAAGATCCTGTAATCCATGTCAGCGTTTGGTGGCTTATGGAAACAAGAACATACCCAGCATGCACACCCCTGAAAACAAAGTATGGCTGCCTACATGGTGCGGTAAAAACCGTCATACATGTAAAAGCCCACTTGTATTCATACAAGTGAACGTGGGAGTTGCTGCCTGTGAACAAAGAAGAAGATGATGATGACGGGGGTCATGACTGACAATGCTGCTAATGGGGTCCACTAGATTTTGGGCTGCTTGATAAGGCTCTGCTCTGGTAATACATCCCGGTGTGGAGTTAAAGGGGTATGGGTAAATTAGTCTTTTTATTTTCAACTTTATTTGAATTTTACATGGACTGAGAATTTTTTTGAATGTAGTAAATGACCTTTTCTGAACATTGTTTTGGTTTCTCTGTGAATGGTTTTATGAAGTGACAAGTGATGAACCCTGAACTGGCCCCTTTGTATGAATGGTTTTATGAAGTAACAAGTGATGAACCCTGAACTGGCCCCTTTGTGTGAATGGTTTTATGAAGCGACAAGTGATGAACCCTGAACTGGCCCCTCTGTGTGAATAGTTTTATGAAGTGACAAGTAATGAACCCTGACGTGGCCCCTTTGTGGTAGGCAGGGCGATGATCAGCATGATGTGATTTGATGTGTCATTGCTGTGTGGCAGGCAGGGCGATGATCAGCATGATGTGATTTGATGTGTCATTGCTGTGTGGCAGGCAGGGCGATGATCAGCATGATGTGATTTGATGTGTCATTGCTGTGTGACAGGCAGGGCGATGATCAGCATGATGTGATTTGATGTGTCATTGCTGTGTGGCAGGCAGGGCGATGATCAGCATGATGTGATTTGATGTGTCATTGCTGTGTGGCAGGCAGGGCGATGATCAGCATGATGTGATTTGATGTGTCACTGCTGTGTGGCAGGCTGGGCGGAATGTGGACGCCAGGTTACATCAGCTGTCAGCCACCGCTCTGAAAGCTTTCACGGCTGGAGACGAGAACACTGCGGAAAGCCAGAATGGAGGTTGGTGTCGTGACGTCCGTATTCTTTCTCGTTCCAGGACGTGCATTTTTGACTCACTTGTGTAAACAAAGTGAGTCTATGTTTTAACCTGGTGTTCGGTTGTCTGTGTGTGTGTGTGTGTGTGTGTGTGTCTGTGTGTCCGTGGTAAACTTTAACATTGACATTTTCTCTGCAAATACTTTGTCAGTTGACACCAAATTAAGCATAAAAATAGGAAAAATTCAGTTCTTTGCAGTCATCTTGTTTAAAACAATATTGCACCTGTGGGATGGGCACAAAAAATAAAAAAACGAAGCCTAATTATATGCAAACTGCATTTACTGTTATATTTTATATTTTTTGTATTCTCTAAACTTGGCACTTTGACCTCTTATTCTGACCCAACAACAAGAGCAGTCATTATTATCATTTTTGGTTCAAACAGGAACGTCTTTTGCTAAGCATGGAATTTTTATTTATTTTGCAAACGTTTTGGTGCAGATAGTAAAGAAGGGAAATTACTCTGTAATTAATGCTAGGGGACTTGATTTATCACAAGTGAGTCTTGAAGGCCTTGCCTCTCTTGTTGGTTTTTGGTTAGGTTGAAGGTTAAAGGTCTCTCCCAGCTCCGCGATCCCTCCCTCCCTCTTTTCAGCTTACAGTTTCTCCAGCTTTCTATCTACATGTATTTATACGTTCTGTGTGTTACCTGTCTGACTCAAAGAGTTACACATACATGACAGTACACGAACGACTGGTGTGTAATCGCTTTGATATGTCTGTGTCCAAGATTCAGCGCTATTTTAAAACATAGATCATAGTCATCATTGTTATTATTATTGAAATTATCAACATTATTGTCATTATTATTGTCATTTGTATCAGTATTATTATGATTATTGTCAACATTATTATTATCACCATAAACTGACAGGACCAGAAACTGTGTGTTGTTGATCAGGTATAGAGGGGGACTTTAAGGCCTGGAGCACGACCTTGTGGCCAAAGCTCAAACAGGCTCTGGACGGCCGCAAGGTCAAGAGCTGCAGTGGCGACACCTGCAGCAAAAAATGTGGCACCTGCGCCACCAAGGGTCAGGAGGGCAAAGGTCAAGGTGACGCAGGAGGTCATCACCACGATGACGGCAAGTGCAGCAGCGAAGAAGAGGAGGAGGTATATAAACTTTAAAAGCTGCGTGGTCCGGTGGAGAATGATATTTTGTGTACATAGTGATTTTTTGTTGACAGAAAACAACCTTTGTTCAGATTTGTTTCCTCTTTGCAATGTCTGTTTTCTATTGGGTAGGTCTGGTCAAATTTTCAAATTCATAGCAGAAGCCTCATATTTGCAAGAATGAAAGAATGCAGTAAAGTGATAAGCCACACCAAATATCAGAGCAATATATCAAATAGTTTTTGAGATATTGAGTTTTGAATTTTCAAAAAATTCCGCAATTTTAGCCAAACGCACAAAATGGCATGTGGGAACTGGTGTAGAATTGTCACTGATGCATTCTCATAGTCAAAACTCTTCATATATGATCTATATAGTACGCAAAAGACCTCAGATTTTTTTTAGTTGATTCTTACTGTTATTGGCTGAATGCCAGTGTCATAAATTCTGAGGAAAGTGTTTATTTTCTGCATGTCCGATCCTGCAGTTTTGATGGTAGCGTTACTAAAATGACTGAAACTCAAAAACTATTTCATCTGCATAAACATTTAAGATATTTTCAGGTTCAGGAAAGACTGTAGACTTACAAGACAGCAAATGTTAATAATAAATCTTGATAAATGACAGCTTTTGATAAGATTACATGAAAAAAATAAGCTTTATTCAAGACAATCGGGGATAATGTGCTCCATTAATGCTAAAATGACTCCCCAATTAGATATTCTTCAGGCTGTCTAAGTGTGTGTGTGTGTCTGTGTGTGTGTGTTTCAAAATCAATATGTATGCATCACTTTATGTAATTATTTTCTTGTTTATACATCATTATTAACTATTCATCAGCACAGCTGATCGTACCAGTTCTAAACTACAGACATCCATTTGAACTAATGCATGCTCCGTATCAGTGCTGAAGTATAAAAAGGTTGAAAGGAAACAACAGTCTTACAGTACAGCATCAAGCATCAAGTGTACCCCTGGTAGTGTTATTTTGATTAGGTTTTCTTCTCTCTCTCTCTGCACACACACACACACACACACACACACACACACACACACACACACAGGCACACACACATATATATATAATATATATGTGTGTGTGTGTGTGAAATAAAATAGAAGTAAGAAAATAGAGTAAGTATGTTGTGCAATTACAAAGTCGAACGAGATCAGTTGAACTTCTCACTGAAAAATTTGTCTGCTATTTTGATGGAATTCTTGGCTGTCTTTCATTGTTGGAAAGAAAATTGTTTCACAACAGAAAACGATGATGTTAACTAAAATTATGAAACCTGTCATTCAAATACTTACTGAAATAAGTAATGTAAAGTTGGTTTCCAAATTTTTTATAGTCCAGTCCCCCCCCCTCCCCCCCCCCCCCCCCCGTATTTGAATCAAAAGCTCATCTACGTTGAGCTATGTGACAAGACTTCCATGAAGCCCGGCATTGAAACCTCAGATCTGAAAATAGATCTAGTTGATCAGTGGTGTAAAAAATACCAGGTCTCCACTTTTTCATTAAACAGACTCTGCTCCTTAAAAGCTTTTGGGTTATTTTATAAAGCAAAAGATGAAAGAATGAATTTTTCAGTGGATGGTTTGACGTAAAGATTTATTTTGTCTGGAAGCGCAGTAGAGCGTCAAGAAAAATAGGTAAATTTTGAGCCATGTTTTTTTTTTTTTATATATATATCGAGTAAAATATATCAACTGGATACTTAGCCCATGTAAAAGTAGAGAATGTGATCTTTTATTTGATAGGTCTTTTAAGTCAATTGGTTGTAAGGAGCAAAGTGACTGTGTGTGTGTCCTGCCCCAGGTGCGGTTTGAGAGCAGCAGTGAGGAGGAGGAGGAAGGAGAGGGGGGAGGGGACTCTGGCGCTCAGGGATCTTCACAGATAGTGGATCTGGAGGACCTGGGCAACGTTATGAACATGGCAAAGGTCAGAGGTTGTGTAATGTGGTGTCATGTCACGTCATGTTGTCATGTCATGTAAGATGTGTCGTGCCACGTCAGATGACATGTCATGTCATGCAAGATGTCATGTCAGGTGTTGTGTCATGTCAGGTGTTGTGTCATATGTCAGATGTGTCATGTGCCAGATGATGTGTCATGTGTCAGATGCCGTGTCATTCGTTGTGTCACGTCATGTCAGATGTTGCGTCCACTCATAAAGAAGCCTTCCTCAGATCAGAACAATGTGAAAAATTACAGACCTGTCTCAAATGTGTCTTTCCTTTCCAACATTTTAGAAAAAAGTCATCTTCTCTTAGCTTCTTAAATACCCAGAGCAGAACGATTTTTTCGACCACCATCAGTCTGCTTACCATCAAGGCCATAGTACTGAAACAGCATTGCTGAAGATTGTAAACGATATTCACTGTGGTTTCAACAATGACAAAATTTCATTTCTTGCTCTTTTAGATCTTACTGCAGCATTTGATACAATTGATCATACACTTCTCATTGAAAGACTCAAACATTCTTTTGGCATTCACGATCTTGCTCTTTCCTGGTTTCAGTCCTACTTAACAAATCGAACCCAGTCTGTCTGTGTAAATGGCAAATATAATAATGAAACTCCATTATCATTTGGTGTCCCACAGGGATCAATCCTTGGCCCTATTCTGTTTGTTTTGTATGTTATAAACAGTCACTGTCTCTCGCATGGGAGCTTCGCAGATGACACTCAGCTCTATCAGTCGGCTTCTGTTGCTGAAACTGATAAACTTATGACACAAATGCAAAAGTGTATAATAGACTTGAAGTCTTGGATGACCTTCAATAAACTACAGCTAAATGATAAAAAGACTGAACTGTGCTTGCTTGCCCCAAGAAATTATGAACCACCCGTCTCTCCCTCATTCTCTTCTGAAAAACAACACAATTAAATCATTCCTGTCTCCCAATCAGTGCGGAGCCTCGGTGTCAGTCTTGACCAGTCTGTCATTTCAGCAACATGTTTCAAACATCTGCAAATCAGTTTATCTTGAGTTGCGAAGAGTTAGTTCTATTCCTCATTACCTGTCTGTGGAAGCAACCAAAACATTAGTCTGTGCATTTGTTTTGTCTGGGATTGATTACTGCAACTCTGTTCTTGCCGGCACTCCAAAAAGTTCACTGGATAAACTTCAAAGAGTTCAGAACATTGCTGCTCGACTTATTTTCAGATCCTCCAAATTTGAGCATTTTACTTCTCTCTTCCACTCTCTTCACTGACTACCAGTTTAAAAAAGAATTGAATACAAGCTTTCTGCTCTGACGTTTTCTGCCCTTTCAAGCTCTGGTCCTTGCTACATCTCTGACCTCCTTGAAGTGGACATTCCAACTTGACACCTGACACCTGATACCAGGCTTTTAAAACTCCCTATTGTAAAAAAAGAAGCAACAGGGTCAGAGATCTTTTTCTTTCCAGGCTCCGTCATTGTGGAACAGACTACCAGAAAATTTGCTTCATTCTGTCTATCTGAAATCTCTGCTCTGAAAACTCATCTTTTCCAACAGCAGTAACAGCAGGGTGTTTTGTCTGTGTGTGTGTGCATGTCAGAGTGTGTGTTGCAGGGATGCGTTTTCTGTAGGGCGTCATGGGTAGGTGCGTGGTTTGCAGTGTTCAGTTGCGTGAGTGTTTTCTGTAGGGCGTCATGGGTAGGTGCGTGGTTTGCAGTGTTCAGTCATGAGTGTTTTCTGTAGGGCGTCATGGGTAGGTGCGTGGTTTGCAGTGTTCAGTTGCGTGAGTGTTTTCTGTAGGGCGTCATGGGTAGGTGCGTGGTTTGCAGTGTTCAGTTGCGTGAGTGTTTTCTGTAGGGCGTCATGGGTAGGTGCGTGGTTTGCAGTGTTCAGTTGCATGAGTGTTTTCTGGCACATGCTTCTGTGTGTGTGTGTGGGGGGGGTGAGGGTAGGGGGTGGGTGGAGTATTGATGGGGGAGGCTGGGAGTGGGGAACAAAATGTAAAGCGCTGAGCAGTATTTCTGGAGAAACGCGCTATATTAATGTCCATTGTTATTGTTATTTTTATGTCATGTTGTGGCAGATATTGTGTCATGTCGTGTCTGTAGATATGGTGTCAGTAGATGTGGTGTCAGTAGATGTGTCAGTAGATGTTGTGTCATTAGATATGTCATGTCAGTAGATGAGTCAGATATCATGTCAGTGGATGAGTCAGATATGTCAGTGGATGCTATTTCAGTAGATGCTGTGTTAGATGTTGTTTCAGTAGATGTCATGTCTGTGGATGTCGTGTCAGTAGATGTTGTGTCAGTGGATGTTGTGTCAGTAGATGTCATGTCTGTAGATGTGTCACAGGATGTTGTGTCAGTAGATGTCATGTCTGTAAATGTGTCACAGGATGTTGTGTCAGTATATGTCATGTCTGTAGATGTGTCACAGGATGTTGTGTCAGTATATGTCATGTCTGTAGATGT
>NC_134904.1:40856647-40876647 GCF_041734735.1 Babylonia areolata | reverse complement strand
TCAGGTACCCAGTTCTCTGCTGCTGTTTTAACCTGCCCCTGCCAGTCAGCTACCCAGTTCTCTGCTGTTTTAACCTGCCCCTGCCAGTCAGCTACCCAGTTCTCTGCTGTTTTAACCTGCCCCTGCCAGTCAGCTACCCAGTTCTCTGCTGTTTTAACCTGCCCCAGCCAGTCAGGTACCCAGTTCTGCTGTTTTAACCTGCCCCAGCCAGTCAGGTACCCAGTTCTCTGCTGTTTTAACCTGCCCCAGCCAGTCAGGTACCCAGTTCTGCTGTTTTAACCTGCCCCAGCCAGTCAGGTACCCAGTTCTCTGCTGTTTTAACCTGCCCCTGCCAGTCAGGTACCCAGTTCTCTCCTGCTGTTTTAACCTGCCCCTGCCAGTCAGGTACCCAGTTCTCTGCTGTTTTAACCTGCCCCTGCCAGTCAGGTACCCAGTTCTCTGCTGTTTTAACCTGCCCCAGCCAGTCAGGTACCCAGTTCTCTGCTGTTTTAACCTGCCCCTGCCAGTCAGGTATTCTCTGCTGTTTTAACCTGCCCCTGCCAGTCAGGTACCCAGTTCTCTGCTGTTTTAACCTGCCCCAGCCAGTCAGGTACCCAGTTCTCTGCTGCTGTTTTAACCTGCCCCAGCCAGTCAGGTACCCAGTTCTGCTGTTTTAACCTGCCCCAGCCAGTCAGGTACCCAGTTCTGCTGTTTTAACCTGCCCCAGCCAGTCAGGTACCCAGTTCTGCTGTTTTAACCTGCCCCAGCCAGTCAGGTACCCAGTTCTCTGCTGCTGTTTTAACCTGCCCCAGCCAGTCAGGTACCCAGTTCTCTGCTGTTTTAACCTGCCCCTGCCAGTCAGGTACCCAGTTCTCTGCTGTTTTAACCTGCCCCAGCCAGTCAGGTACCCAGTTCTCTGCTGTTTTAACCTGCCCCTGCCAGTCAGGTACCCAGTTCTCTGCTGTTTTAACCTGCCCCTGCCAGTCAGGTACCCAGTTCTCTGCTGCTGTTTTAACCTGCCCCTGCCAGTCAGGTACCCAGTTCTCTGCTGCTGTTTTAACCTGCCCCAGCCAGTCAGGTACCCAGTTCTCTGCTGTTTTAACCTGCCCCTGCCAGTCAGGTACCCAGTTCTCTGCTGTTTTAACCTGCCCCTGCCAGTCAGGTACCCAGTTCTCTGCTGCTGTTTTAACCTGCCCCTGCCAGTCAGGTACCCAGTTCTCTGCTGTTTTAACCTGCCCCTGCCAGTCAGGTACCCAGTTCTCTGCTGTTTTAACCTGCCCCTGCCAGTCAGGTACCCAGTTCTCTGCTGCTGTTTTAACCTGCCCCTGCCAGTCAGGTACCCAGTTCTCTGCTGTTTTAACCTGCCCCTGCCAGTCAGGTACCCAGTTCTCTCCTGTTTTAACCTGCCCCAGCCAGTCAGGTACCCAGTTCTGCTGTTTTAACCTGCCCCAGCCAGTCAGGTACCCAGTTCTCTGCTGTTTTAACCTGCCCCTGCCAGTCAGGTACCCAGTTCTCTGCTGCTGTTTTAACCTGCCCCTGCCAGTCAGGTACCCAGTTCTCTGCTGTTTTAATCTGCCCCTGCCAGTCAGGTACCCAGTTCTCTGCTGTTTTAACCTGCCCCTGCCAGTCAGGTATTCTCTGCTGTTTTAACCTGCCCCTGCCAGTCAGGTACCCAGTTCTCTGCTGTTTTAACCTGCCCCAGCCAGTCAGGTACCCAGTTCTCTGCTGCTGTTTTAACCTGCCCCAGCCAGTCAGGTACCCAGTTCTGCTGTTTTAACCTGCCCCAGCCAGTCAGGTACCCAGTTCTGCTGTTTTAACCTGCCCCAGCCAGTCAGGTACCCAGTTCTCTGCTGCTGTTTTAACCTGCCCCAGCCAGTCAGGTACCCAGTTCTCTGCTGTTTTAACCTGCCCCTGCCAGTCAGGTACCCAGTTCTCTGCTGTTTTAACCCCAGCCAGTCAGGTACCCAGTTCTCTGCTGTTTTAACCTGCCCCAGCCAGTCAGGTACCCAGTTCTCTGCTGTTTTAACCTGCCCCAGCCAGTCAGGTACCCAGTTCTCTGCTGCTGTTTTAACCTGCCCCTGCCAGTCAGGTACCCAGTTCTCTGCTGCTGTTTTAACCTACCCCAGCCAGTCAGGTACCCAGTTCTCTGCTGCTGTTTTAACCTGCCCCAGCCAGTCAGGTACCCAGTTCTCTGCTGTTTTAACCTGCCCCTGCCAGTCAGGTACCCAGTTCTGCTGTTTTAACCTGCCCCTGCCAGTCAGGTACCCAGTTCTCTGCTGCTGTTTTAACCTGCCCCTGCCAGTCAGGTACCCAGTTCTCTGCTGTTTTAACCTGCCCCTGCCAGTCAGGTACCCAGTTCTCTCCTGTTTTAACCTGCCCCAGCCAGTCAGGTACCCAGTTCTGCTGTTTTAACCTGCCCCAGCCAGTCAGGTACCCAGTTCTCTGCTGTTTTAACCTGCCCCTGCCAGTCAGGTACCCAGTTCTCTGCTGTTTTAACCTGCCCCTGCCAGTCAGGTACCCAGTTCTCTGCTGTTTTAACCTGCCCCAGCCAGTCAGGTACCCAGTTCTCTGCTGTTTTAACCTGCCCCTGCCAGTCAGGTATTCTCTGCTGTTTTAACCTGCCCCTGCCAGTCAGGTACCCAGTTCTCTGCTGTTTTAACCTGCCCCAGCCAGTCAGGTACCCAGTTGTCTGCTGCTGTTTTAACCTGCCCCAGCCAGTCAGGTACCCAGTTCTGCTGTTTTAACCTGCCCCAGCCAGTCAGGTACCCAGTTCTGCTGTTTTAACCTGCCCCAGCCAGTCAGGTACCCAGTTCTCTGCTGCTGTTTTAACCTGCCCCAGCCAGTCAGCTACCCAGTTCTCTGCTGTTTTAACCTGCCCCTGCCAGTCAGCTACCCAGTTCTCTGCTGTTTTAACCTGCCCCTGCCAGTCAGCTACCCAGTTCTCTGCTGTTTTAACCTGCCCCAGCCAGTCAGGTACCCAGTTCTCTGCTGTTTTAACCTGCCCCTGCCAGTCAGGTACCCAGTTCTCTGCTGCTGTTTTAACCTACCCCAGCCAGTCAGGTACCCAGTTCTCTGCTGCTGTTTTAACCTGCCCCAGCCAGTCAGGTACCCAGTTCTCTGCTGTTTTAACCTGCCCCTGCCAGTCAGGTACCCAGTTCTCTGCTGTTTTAACCTGCCCCTGCCAGTCAGGTACCCAGTTCTCTGCTGCTGTTTTAACCTGCCCCTGCCAGTCAGGTACCCAGTTCTCTGCTGTTTTAACCTGCTCCAGCCAGTCAGGTACCCAGTTCTCTGCTGCTGTTTTAACCTGCCCCTGCCAGTCAGGTACCCAGTTCTCTGCTGCTGTTCTAACCTGCCCCTGCCAGTCAGGTACCCAGTTCTGCTGTTTTAACCTGCCCCTGCCAGTCAGGTACCCAGTTCTCTGCTGTTGTAACCTGCCCCTGCCAGTCAGGTACCCAGTTCTCTCCTGTTTTAACCTGCCCCAGCCAGTCAGGTACCCAGTTCTCTGCTGTTTTAACCTGCCCCTGCCAGTCAGGTACCCAGTTCTCTGCTGTTTTAACCTGCCCCTGCCAGTTAGGTACCCAGTTCTCTGCTGCTGTTCTAACCTGCCCCTGCCAGTCAGGTAGCCAGTGACACCTGGGAAGAAGAGTGGGGACATTCTGTGTGTCTTTCGTTTCGTTACGTTATTTGAATGAAATTCACGTCTTTGTTTTCTTTGTTTTTCCATATCACATTATTTCATGTTCATATTTTGTAATGAATTCACTTCTCTGTATATTTTGTTTATCCATATTAAGTTATTTTATGTTCATGTTTTTTAGTTAATTCACTTCTCTGTATATTTACTTTATCCATATTAAGTTATGCTCATGTTTTGTAATTAATTCACTTCTCTGAAAATTTTGTTTATCCATATTAAGTTATGTTCATGTTTTGTAGTTAATTCACTTCTCTGTATATTTTGTTTATTCATATCAAGTTATTTTATGCTCGTGTTTTGTACAAACCTGTGCTGGGCAGTCAAGGCCTTGGCTAGGCTGTTGAGTTTATGCTTCGGTTAGGAATCTGCAGTTTTATTGACAGGTTTTGGTTGCTTCGTTACATTGTGCTGTGTCATGTCTTCAGGAGGAAGGTGGCCGAATGGTTAAGACGCTCGTCTACCAATACAGAGTCCGTGAGGGTGTGTGGGCTCAAATCCCTCTCACCCTTCTCCCAAGTTTGAATAGAAAATGGAACTGATCGTCTAGTCATTTAGCTGAGACAATAAACCGAGAGTGTTGGCAATGAGAGTGTTGTCCTCTGGCAAAATTCGGTCAGAGAATTACACTCTGATAGGTACACAGATATATACATGCACTCAAGGCCTGGCTAACAATTGGTTACACTGCTGGTCAGGCATCTGCCTAACAGATGGGGTGTAGAGTACATGGATTTCTCCGAGCGCAGTGACGCCTCCTTGAGAAACTGAGACTATGTCTGACCCTGTCCACACCTGTCGTTCCTGACCCATCCACACACCAGTGGCACTGGACTTTCAGGTGTGCCAGGCGTCAAGGCAGAGCGGCTTGCGGAGGGAATGGAACCCCGGCACTGTGCGCTGTCGCTGGTGGGGGAGCCCATCATGTACCCCGAGATCAACGCCTTCGTCGACTTGCTGCACCAGCGTCACATCTCCTCCTTCCTGGTCACCAACGCCCAGTTCCCTGACGCCATCAGGTTGGGGGGCACCTGTTTTTATTGGGGGTGGTGGGGAGGGGGCGTGGGGTGGGCAGGTCAGGCTGACATCTAGCCTGTGTGTGCATCCCACCCCTGCTAAAGAAAGAAAAAGAAAACATACTAACACACACACACACACACACACACACACACATGCACTCACACACACACACACACACACACACACAGACACACACTCACTCGTTCACTCGTATACACAAGTGGGCTTTATGTTTATGACTGTTTTTATCCCCACTATGTAGGCAGTCATACTCTGATATTTTGGGGGGTGCATGCTGGGAATGTTCTTTTTTCCATAACCCACCGATTACAGGATTTTTAACATGGATTACAGTATTTTTTATGTGCGTATTTGATCTGCATGTGTATACATATGAAGAGGGTTCAGACGCTAAGCAGGTATGCACGTCTGTTGACCTGGGAGATCAGAAAAAATTTCCACCCTCTACCCACCAGGTGTCGTGACAGGGATTCGAACCAGGGACTCTCAGAATGAAAGTCCAATACTTTGACCACTTGGCTGTTGGGTCCGTCATATCAGGAACCAGGGATGGCAACACATTGTGCCATCACCTGTGGGAGTCATCTGTGGACATGCATGTGGCTTCAGAGTCCAGACTCCCAAAACACGCAGGGCTGCATGGGGGGCATGCAACTCCAGCAGGCAGGGCAGGGACAGACAACTCTGCGTCACCTTTCTCCAGCAGCAGTAAGGCGCTGGCAACAGTCTCGCATGCCAGCTACTTTTTGGAGTGATGGCTTAGAGGTACTGCGTCCGCCAAGGAAGCTAGAGAATCTCAGCGTGCTGGTTTGAATCACGGCTCAGCTGCCGATATTTTCTCCCCCTCCACTAGACCTTGAGTGGTGGTCTGGACGCTAGTTGTTCAGATGAGACAATAAACTGAGGTCCCGTGTGCAGCATGCACTTAGCACATGTAAAAGAACCCATGGCAACAAAAGGGTTGTTCCTGGCAAAATTCTGTAGAAAAATCCACTTCGATAGGAAAAACAAATAAAACTGCATGCAGGAAAAAATACCCAAAAAATATGGGTGGCACTGTAGTGTAGCAACGCGTTCTCCCTGTGGAGAGCAGCCCGAATTTCACACAGACAAATCTGTTGTGATAAAAAGAAATACAAATACAAATACAAATATATCAGCAGCAACAGTTTTCAAGCTGTGTTGTGGTGCGCTTTGTGTCTGACTGACGGATGGTTGTGGTGGGCTTTGAGAGGCTTGAAAGCACTATGTGAATGTATGATTATTTATTTTATTATTACTGTCATTATTGTTATGATTATTACCATTATTATGATTGTTTCTTTCATTATGATGATGATGGTGACTATTATTATTATTATTACTGTCATTATTGTTATTGATAGTAGTAGTAATAATACTGTTATTATTATTATGATCATTACCATCATTATGATTGTTACTGTCATTATGATTATGATGATGATGGTGAGTATTATTATTACTGTCATTGTTATCGATAGGAGTGGTAATAGTCCTGTCATTATTATAATGATCATTACCATCATTATGACTGTTACTGTCATTATGATTATGATGATGATGGTGATTATTACTGTCATTATTGTTATTGATAGTAGTGGTAATAGTCCTGTCATTATTATAACGATCATTTCCATCATTATGATTTACTGTCATTATGATTATGATGATGATGGTGATTAATATTACTGTCATTATCATTATTATTGTTGCTAATACTGTCATTATTATGATGATTATTACCATTGTTATGATATTACTGCCAGTCTTCTTCTTATTATTGTAATTACCATTATTAGGATTGTTACTGTCATGATGATGATGACTATTATTACTGTCATAATAATAATAATAATATTTTATTTTTATATAGCGCTACAATACAAGCATAAGCAAGCTCTAAGCGCTTTACAATCCAGTACCTAAAGTGAAACAAGAAAGCATATAAAAAGTAGCAGAAACATAAAACAGAATCATTAATATTCAGTATAAAAACACAAATATATAAAACTATCAAAGTAACATACTATCAATACTACAACTGTTACACTCCAACTCTCACACTAACACACAAGCACAGACACACACATGATTAAACGGCTGAGATGACAGCAATTTTCACTTAAAATACATACATGTAAAAAGGAACGTAATTGTAATCTGCATGCCACAGATTCTGTAAAAATTGTAAAATAAAATTTTGGGTAGAAAAGGTAAAAGGGGTAAAAATCAGGCCATTCTCCCTTTCGAACCACACCACTACCATCCATCTACCCACTCCCATTCTCTCTACTCTCCCATCACACACACTCACATTGCCATGGGCCTGGGACAGCAACACTATTTGAGTTATGACAAGTATTTTGTAAAGAGATAAGTTTTAAGATTTGCTTTATAGGTAGGTAGATGAGTTGTTTGTCTGAGAGCAACAGGCAGAGAATTCCAAGTTTTTGGGCCGAAGACGGAAAATGACCTTTTTCCACAGGAGTTAAGGAAATATCGGGGAACAGTTAGCTGGGAGGAATCAAGACATCTCAATGTTCTGTTTGGCAAGTATGGGTTAATAAGCTCAGAAAGATATGAGGGTGTGGTATCACAATTCAGGCACTGAAAGCATAGGCAGGCAACTTTATATTCAATTCTGGGTTGAAC
Organism: Babylonia areolata; assembly: GCF_041734735.1. NCBI lineage: Eukaryota > Metazoa > Mollusca > Gastropoda > Neogastropoda > Buccinidae > Babylonia > Babylonia areolata. Next base: position 40,869,260 of record NC_134904.1, on the reverse strand, counting down.
AGGCAACCAGTGAAGTGTCTGCAGGAGAGCAGTAGCGCTGTCTCTCCTCAACTTTTTAATGACGAGTCGAGCTGCACTATTCTGTATTTTCTGGAGCTTGTAGAGTTATTTGTATTTGTATTTGTATTTCTTTCTATCACAACAGATTTGTCTGTGTGAAATTCGGGCTGCTCTCCCCAGGGAGAGCGTGTCGCTACACTACAGCGCCACCCATTTTTTTGTATTTTTTCCTGCATGCAGTTTTAATTGTTTTTCCTATCGAAGTGGATTTTTCTACAGAATTTTGCCAGGAACAACCCTTTTGTTGCCGTGGGTTCTTTTACGTGCGTTAGCTCCAGGCCATCACTCTATGATCCTCCTCACCCAGAAACCTGGTGCCGGTGACCCAGCTGTACGTCAGTGTGGACGCGGCCACCAAGGACAGCCTGAAGAAGATTGACCGGCCCCTGTTCAAGGACTTCTGGGAACGGTTTGTGGACAGCCTGCAGGCACTGAGCCACAAGGGGCAGAGAACTGTGTACCGCCTGACTCTGGTCAAAGCCTGGAACACCGAGGAACTGGACAACTACGCTCAGCTGGTCTCCCTCGGCCAGCCTGACTTCATCGAGATCAAGGTGGAAGGGGGTGGGGTTTTGTGGGTAGGGGTGTGTGTGTGTGTGTGTGAGAGAGAGAGAGAGAGAGAGAGGGAGTGTGTGTGTGTGTGTGTGTGTGTGTGAGAGAGAGAGAGAGAGAGTGTGTGTGTGTGTGAGAGAGAGAGTATATGTGAGAGAGAGAGAGAGTGTGTGTGTGTGTGTGTGTGTGAGAGTATGTGTGTGTGTGAGAGAGAGAGTGTGTGTGTGAGGGTGTGTGAGAGAGAGTATGTGTGTGTGTGAGAGAGAGAGAGAGTGTGTGTGTATGTGTGTGTTTGAGTGTGTGTGAGTGCACATTTGTGTGTGAGTGTGTTTGTGTGTGTGTGCGCCTTTGTGTGTGAGTGTGTGTGTGTGTGTGTGTTTGTGCCTCTACAGTCTAGTGTGTTTGTGTGTTTGTGTCTCTGTTTATGTGAGAGTGTGTGCGTGTCTGTATATGTGTGTTTGTGCCTCTGTGTATGTCTGTGTGTTTATATGTGTGTGTGTGTGTGTGTGTGAAGAAATTAGAGAAACAGTCATGCTACAGGGTCAGCGCTATTTAAATACACTTTGTTACGTATCATTGTTGATATTATTGTTTATACTTTATAGGTAGTTTTATTCTTATCATGATTGTTCTGATCATGAGTTTTTTCTTGTTCACTTGTTTGTGTTTCATCTTTTGTTGTTTGTTGCTTGTTGTTTTGCCCTCGAGGGCTGGGTGTATTTAAAATAAATCCAGAAAAAATAAGCAGTGAAAAAAAAAAAGTTCATGGCGGTCTCCACTCTGGAGAGGACGCTCACTTAATCTGGCTCCTTGACTAAGCCATTATTGTTGTCAGTAGGGGGCTTAGTAGGTGGAGTCCTTAGTATGTTAAATCAGAACAGGCACTACTGAACACCACCGAAGTGACTCAGCAGCAGTGCAGGGTCTTCTCTGGGGCCTTGGGGTGACATAACATTGATGGTACCCAGCGGGCTGTTGATGTGTGATTGTGACAGACGAGCCTCGGTGTGGCCATGTATGGGGGGCGTGGAATGAGAGGTGTGGGAGTAACGCCACTGAATCTGTTCACATGATAGGCCAGCGAAAAAAAAAAAAAAGTTTTGTTTGGTGTCATACTGTACCATGTCAAACTGATGCAAACCACGCCTATCGGTTTGCTCCTTTTGACCAAATTCCATGGCCACTCGGTGATAGACGTCTCGCTAACAGTCCACCGTCTGCTAGCCAGTCATAGGCCATGTTGTATCGCAAATAGTCCGCAGTCTGCTAGCCAATCAAAGGTCATGTATCGCAGATAGTCTGCATTCTCCTAGCCAATCAAAGGCCATGTTGTATTGCAAATAGTCCACTGTCTGCTAGCCAATCAAAGGCTGTGTTCTATCACAAATAGTCCACTGTCTGCTAGCCAATCAAAGGCCATGTTTTATCACAAATAGTACACAGCCTGCTAGCCAATCAAAGGTCATGTTGTATCGCAAATAGTCCAGTCTGCTAGCCAATCAAAGGCCATGTTGTTTGGTGTCAGGGCGTGACGTATTGCGGGGAGTCAAAGGCGTCATCACTGACGATGGCCAACGTCCCCTGGCACGAGGAGGTGGTGGGCTTTGTTCAGCAGCTGGCTGACAGACTGCCGCAGTACCAGCTGGCCAGTGAACACGAGCACTCCAACTGTCTGCTGCTGGCTCACACCAAGGTGAGTCACCTGGCTGGCTCTCGGGCTGCTGGCAGGGGGCGCTTGAAGGGATGAAATGGATGATTTGTTGTCTTCAGTTTGACATCTTTCTGCTCTAAAAATTATGTAAAGCAAAGGGCACTTTACCTTTGAGGGAGTTCAGAGGAATGGGTACTTGAAGTAAAGAAAAGGGTGAATTGTTGTCTTCAATTTTCCATCTTTCTGCTCTAAGAATTATGGTCAAAGGGCACTTTGCCCATGAGGGAGTTTAAAGGAAATGGATACTTGAAATGAAGAAATAAATTGTAGTATTCAGTTTTACATCTTTGCACTCTAAGAATTGTGCTGTAAGGCAAAGGACACTTTACCCTTCAGGTAGTTCAAAGGAAATGGGTACTTGACATAAAGAAATGAATGAATTGTAGTCTTCAATTGTACATCTTTCTGTTCTAAGAATGGCGTTTTCAGGGAGTTGAAAAAAGCATGTACTTGAAATAAAGAAATGAATGAACTGTAGTCTTCAATTGTACATCTTTCTGTTCTAAGAATGGCGTTTTCAGGGAGTTGAAAAAAGCATGTACTTGAAATAAAGAAATGAATGAATTGTAGTCTTCGATTTTACATCTTTCTGCTCTAAGAATTGCTTTTTAAGGGGCACTTCACCCTTAAGGGAATTCAAAGAAATGGATACTTGAAATAAAGAAATATAAGAATTGTAGTCTTCAGTTTCACATCTTCCTGCTCTAAAGAATCGTGTTCTAAGGGCGTTTTACTCTCGAGGGAATCAAAGAAATGGGTACTTGAAGTAAAGAAATAGAAGAATTGTAGTCTTCAGTTTGACATCTTTCGGCTCGAAGTGACGTCAGAAATTAATTTTGTTGAAATGGCACTTTGCCCAAGGGGAATGGGTTTTTGAAATAAAGAAATAGATTAATCATGTTGCAAGGCATTTTGCATAAAAGACATGGATCATGTCGTGTGAGCGCTTCGCCCAAAGGAAAAGGGTTCTTGAAATAAAGAAGGAAATGGCTTGTGTTGTAAGAATACTTTGCCCAAAGTGGAGTATTTGAAACAAAGAAATAGATGAATCCTGTTAGGGCACAGGAAGTGGGTTCTTGAAAACAGGAAGTAAATGAAATGAGTTATGTGAGCACTTTGCCCTTTGGAATTGGGCATTTGAAATAAAGAAGTAAATAAATTGTGAGAGCAGTTTGCCATGCTATGACGCTTCCCTGAAAGGGAGACAAACGGTGAAGGTGTGTGTGTGACATGGATCAGTCGACATGCTGTGACACTCCCTGAATGTGACACAAACGGTGAAGGTGTGTGTGACATGGATCAGTCGACACACTGTGACACTCCCTGAATGTGACATTAACGGTGAAGGTGTGTGTGACATGGATCAGTCGACATGCTGTGACACTCCCTGAATGTGACACAAACGGTGAAGGTGTGTGTGACATGGATCAGTCGACATGCTGTGACACTCCCTGAATGTGACAGTAACGGTGAAGGTGTGTGTGACATGGATCAGTCGACATGCTGTGACACTCCCTGAATGTGACACAAACGGTGAAGGTGTGTGTGACATGGATCAGTCGACATGCTGTGACACTCCCTGAATATGACACAAACGGTGAAGGTGTGTGTGACATGGATCAGTCGACATGCTGTGACACTCCCTGAATGTGACATTAACAGTGAAGGTGTGTGTGTTTGACAGTACCTGGTGGAGGGGCAGTGGTGGACATGGATCGACTACCCCCAGTTCCATCGTCTTGTCCAACGCTACAACGACTCCAACGGCCGAGAGACCTTCACCGCGGCCGACTACATGGCCAAGACGCCACACTGGGCTGTGTACGGGGCCACGGAGCAAGGGTTTGATCCTGCCGAGACCCGCCACTTCCGCAAGAAGCAGAAAGACATCACTGGCTGCTGAGAGTTCTCCACCTTAGTTAGCAGTGTGTGCCTTAGAGTTAGGAGGACTGTCGTAGAGCATGAACATGAACACAGGTTGACATAGGAGAACTTGAACACAGGTTGACATAGGAGAACTTGAACACAGGTTGACATTTGAAGTCACAAGTTTGCATTATCTGTGGACCAGGGTTGGTTAGCATGAACCATGTTGGAAGCGCTGAGTTTGCGTATGGTTAAGAACGTTCCTGACTCCATGCTGATAGACCACTGGAGAGTTCTGTGCATACATGACCTATAAGAGGTGTGTCACATGATCTGTGCTCTCGAAGTTGATTGGCTCTCGTGAGAGGCAGAACATGTAAAACAGCAGGCTTATTTTTCAACTTTTTGCTTCATATTTTGGTTTTTTATTGTGCATATGGCATTTCTTGGTACATAGTTTGGTTGTGGCAAGAAATGGAGGACAGCACATGTTTGCTGTTTTTGTCTGTGTCGATCGCCTTTGGCATTGCTCACGTTTTTAGTGTAAGTTAGATGCACAGCGAGATCCAAAATGGCTGTTGAACTCTCCAGCGGTCTATTCCACAGACTTAGGAACATTAGTAACGCTAAGCAAACATAGCCTGTCAAGATGACTCATGTTAGCCAGCCCACCTGTCAGTGCAGCTGATGAGATTACACGTGTTGGTGTATCATTCTGCGTGTTGTTGTCATGAAGGATAACACGTGTAGGTGTATCATTCTGCGTGTTGTTGTCATGAAGGATAACACGTGTAGGTGTATCATTCTGCGTGTTGTTGTCATGAAGGATAACACGTGTAGGTGTATTGTTCTGCGTGTTGTTGTCATGAAGGATAACACGTGTTGGTGTATCATTCTGCGTGTTGTTGTCATGAAGGATAACACGTGTTGGTGTATCATTCTGCGTGTTGTTGTCATGAAGGATAACATGTGTAGGTGTATTGTTCTGCGTGTTGTTGTCGTCATGAAGGATAACACGTGTTGGTGTATCATTCTGCGTGTTGTTGTCATGAGAGATAACACATGTTGGTGTATCATTCTGGGTGTTGTTGTCATGAGAGATAACACATGTTGGTGTGTCGTTCTGCGTGTTGTTGTCATGAGAGATAACACGTGTTGGTGCATCATTCTGCGTGTTGTTGTCATGAGAGATAACACGTGTAGGTGGATCATTCTGCGTGTTGTTGTCATGAGAGATAACACGTGTTGGTGCATCATTCTGCGTGTTGTTGTCATGAGAGATAACACGTGTTGGTGTGTCGTTCTGCGTGTTGTTGTCATGAGAGATAACACGTGTTGGTGTGTCGTTCTGCATGTTGTTGTCATGAGAGATAACACGTGTAGGTGTATCATTCTGCGTGTTGTTGTCATGAGAGATAACACGTGTAGGTGCATCATTCTGCGTGTTGTTGTCGTCATGAAAGATAACACGTGTTGGTGTGTCGTTCTGCGTGTTGTTGTCATGAGAGATAACACGTGTAGGTGCATCATTCTGCGTGTTGTTGTCATGAGAGATAACACGTGTAGGTGCATCATTCTGCGTGTTGTTGTCATGAGAGATAACACGTGTAGGTGGATCATTTTGCGTGTTGTTGTCATGAGAGATAACACGTGTTGGTGTGTCGTTCTGCGTGTTGTTGTCATGAGAGATAACACGTGTTGGTGTGTCGTTCTGCATGTTGTTGTCATGAGAGATAACACGTGTAGGTGTATCATTCTGCGTGTTGTTGTCATGAGAGATAACATGTGTAGGTGCATCATTCTGCGTGTTGTTGTTGCCATGAAAGATAACACGTGTTGGTGTGTCGTTCTGCGTGTTGTTGCCATGAGAGATAATACATGTTGGTGTGTCGTTCTGCGTGTTGTTGCCATGAGAGATAACACGTGTTGGTGCATCATTCTGCGTGTTGTTGTTGTCATGAAAGATAACACGTGTTGGTGTGTCGTTCTGCGTGTTGTTGCCATGAGAGATAATACATGTTGGTGTGTCGTTCTGCGTGTTGTTGCCATGAGAGATAACACGTGTTGGTGTGTCGTTCTGCGTGTTGTTGCCATGAGAGATAATACATGTTGGTGTGTCGTTCTGCGTGTTGTTGCCATGAGAGATAACACAGGTTAGTGTTTGTGCTGATGATTGTTGTTCTTTTGCTGCGTGGTGTTGTTGTGAGAGATTTCCTGTGTGAAATGTTGGCTTGTTGTTTCCAAGGAAAGTTTGCTTGACAGAGCGCGGTATTACGTGGCTGTGTGCGCGCATGTGTTTGTGCACACGCTCACGTGTGCGTGTGTGGCTGTGTGTGTATCTATGGGTATGTGTGTGTGTGTGTGTGTGGTTCTGTATGTGTGTTTATGTGTGTGTGTGTGTGTGGCTCTTTATGTGTTTGTATGTGTGTGTGTGTGACTCTATGTGTGTATGCGTGTGGCTCTTTATGTGTGTGTGTGTGTGCTGTGTGTGTGGCTGTGTGTGTGTGTGTGACCCTTTATGTGTGTCTTTTTTCTGTAGCTGGGTTTGTGTGTGTGTTTTAGTTTTTCTCTGTGTGTGTGTGTGACTGATTCATTTTCTATGCCTGTGACTGGTCTGGTTCATTTTCTATGCCTGTGACTTGAATTTTATGAGGCAGATTTCTCCTCTGACTGGGAACACTTTGTCTTGATTGTCAGATTGTGTTGCCGTGAGTTCATTGAACAAAGTTTGAATTTTTTTATATTTTGTCCTCAGTGTATCAGTTCCCCAGAAAGACTAGCACCCAGACCACAAATCAGGTGCACGATACAGGTGGAAGAGAGATGTTTGGGTGATCACACTCTTTGTGGGTGCTCAAAGCCGACCTTTCCTATCAGTCATGTATTGTGTTACTTTTTGTGACAGCAGATAATTGTGCGTGAAATTCAGGCTGCTGTGCCCAGGGAGAGCATGTTGACCCAGCGCACATCCTGGTTGACTCACTTGTGTAAACAAAGTGAGTCTATGTTTTAACCCGGTGTTCGGTTGTCTGTGTGCGTGTGTGTGTGTTTGTGTGTCCGTGGTAAACTTTAACATTCACATTTTCTCTGCAAATACTTTGTCAGTTGACACCAAATTAGGCATAAAAATAGGAAAAATTCAGTTCTTTCCAGTCATCTTGTTTAAAACAATATTGCACCTCTGGGATGGGCACAAAAAAAAAAAAAAAAATGAAGCCTAATTATATGCAAACTGCATTTACTGTTATATTTATATTTTTTGTATTATCTAAACTTGGCACTTTGATCTGATATTCTGACAAGAGCAGTCATTATCATTTTTTGTTCAAACAGGAACTTCTTTTGCTAAGCATGGAAGTTTTATTTATTTTGCAAACGTTTTGGTGCAGATTAAAAAGGGAAATTATTCTGTAATTAATGCTAGGGGAGTTAATTTGCTTTAAACTGATCTTTCTCATCTTAAACATTACATTTTGAAATTATACTCAATACATAAAAAGCTTGGATTTTTTTAAAAAGTGTATCACAAGTGAGAGTCTTGAAGGCCTTGTCTCTGTTGTTTTTCTGTGTGAAAGTGTATTGGTTTCACTCTCAATGCGGGGTTTTCTCAAAAAAATGTCCCTGTGACAATCGTTTTGTTGCTGTGGGTTCTTTTTAACGTGCGCAAGTGCATGCTGCAAAGGGGGGGGTGGGGGTGGGGGGCTAGGTTTTATCATCTCATCTGAAAGACTAGCGCCCAGGCCACCTTTCAAATCCTAGTGCAGGAGATGAGGGCGGAAGAAAAAGCCCACAATGGGATTCGAACCTGTAGACAGCTGGACACATGGCCACTGGGCCAGGGCTTCAGCAGACGCGAGGGTTGGCAGCCAGCAAGGCGGTGAGGGCCCTGTGAGGAACAAGTACTGAATTTCCTGATAAGGGGGAGGGGGAGAGAGGGAGGGGAGGGGGGAACCACTCAGGACAAGGCTGGGAGCCACACTGAATATTCAATGGCATGCATGCATGTGTGTGTGTAGGTGAATATTAGCGTGTTTGTTTGTCGATGTGAACTGGTGTTTAGAACGGCAAAGCTTCGTCAGAATTTCATGCATTCCAGTTCAAAGTGACTGAAGAATTGTTTTTCGTTTTTGTGCGTTTTCTTTTACCCCTACGCCAACTTTGACGCAGTGAATTGTCACAACTTTTGGGCAGTGGTTTCAGCCTGGGCATGTATGACAGTACAGCTCCAGCTCCTGTGTGGATTCACCCCATGAGACAGCTCCAGCTCCTGTGTGGATTCACCCCGTGAGACAGCTTCAGTGATGTGGGCTACACTGGGGACAGCTGAACGTTTATCACCTGGAGACAAAAAAAAAAAGAAAAAAGAAAAGAATAAAAAGAGAGAGAGAAAAAGAAAAGAATACACCTGATAATTATTTCTTGAGCTTGAGTTGTTGGGATATATAGGTGTTTTTTTCATGTGTGTGTGTTTGCGAGTGACAGAGAGATTTTTGTTTCTTTAAAGCATGAAAATTATTGAGAGGTCTCGTTCCCCCCCCCCCTCCCCTCCATTTCTGAAGGACAGTATTCTTGAAGTTCAGTAATGGGTGTGACCCTAGAACATTGTTGACTTATGTGTGTGTTTCTTCTTTTTCCTCTTCTTTTCTCCTCTCTGTCTCGGTCTCTGTCTCTGTCTCTCTTTCTCTGTCTGCCTGTCTCTCTATCTCTTCATTGTGCCTCTCTTTTGCTCTATCTCTGTCTCTCTCTCTGTCTCTCTCTCTCTCTTAGTTTGTCTGTCTGTCTCCCTCTGTCTCTTTCTTCTCTCTCTCAATTTTCATTCCTTCTATCTTTGCCTTTTTTGTTGTTATTCAGAATTGAACACAAAAGCATATTATTTATTCAGAATTTTGTTCTAAAACTAGTTTATTGAATAAAGATTGAATTTCAGGTTCTCTGTGCACACGTGGTTTGTGTGTGTGTTTGTGTGTGAGTGTGAATGCACACCTGTCTCTCTGTATGTGTGTGTGTGTGTGTGTGTGGTTGTGCCCATGTGCCAATGTGTGTGAATGCATATCTGCCTCTCAGTATGTATGTGTGTGTGCCTATGTGTGTGTTTGTGTATGTGTGTGTGTGTCTGTGTGAATGCACACCTGTCTTTATGTATGTATGTATGCATGAATGAATGTATGTGTGTGTGTGTGTGTGAATGCACATGTCTGTGTGTGTGTGTGCGTGTTTGTGTGTGTCTGTGTGTGTATGTGTGTGTGCGCGCGCGCTTATGTGTGTGAATGCATATCTGTGTGCATGTGTGTGAGTGCCTACGTGTGTGAATGCACATCTGTGTCTCCGTATGTGCGTGTGTGTGTGTGTGTGCCTAGGTGTGTTTGTGTGCCCATGTGTGTGTATGTGTGTGCCTGTGTGTGTATGTGTGTGTGCGCGCGCACCTATGTGTGTGAATGCATATGTGTGCATGTGTGTGAGTGCCTGTGTGTGTGAATGCACATCTGTGTTTGTGTGTGTGTGTGTGTGTGCCTACGTTTGTGATGCACATCTGTGTCTCTGTACGTGTGTGTGTGTGTGTGTGTGCCTATGTGTGTGTGTGTTTGTGTGCCCGTGTGTGTGTGTGTGTGTGTGTGCCTGTGTGAATTCACATCTGTCTCTGTATGTGTGTGTGTTATCTTTCTGCATAGAAAGCTGTTTTTGACTCACTTGTGTAAACAAAGTGAGTCTATGTTTTAACCCGGTGTTCGGTTGTCAGTGTGTGTCTGTGTGCCCGTGTGTCTGTGATAAACTTTAACATTGACATTTTCTCTGCAAATACTTTGTCAGTTGACACCAAATTAGGCATAAAAATAGGAAAAATTCAGTTCTTTCCAGTCATCTTGCTTAAAACAATATTGCACCTCTGGGATGGGCACAAAAAAATAAAAAATGAAGCCTAATTACATGCAAACTGCGTTTACTGTTATATTTTTTGTATTCTCTAAACTTGGCACTTTGATCTGATATTCTGACCCAACAACAAGAGCAGTCATTATTATCATTTTTTGTTCAAACAGGAACTTCTTTTGCTAAGCATGGAAGTTTTATTTATTTTGCAAACGTTTTGGTGCAGATAGTAAAAAAGGGAAATTATTCTGTAATTAATGCTAGGGGACTTAATTTGCCTTAAACTGATCTTTCTCATCTTAAACATTACATTTAGAAATTATGCTCAATACATAAAAAGCTTGGATTAAAAAAAAAAAAAAGTGTATCACAAGTGAGTCTTTAACGCCTTGCCTCTGTTGTTTCTTTGTGTTTTGGGGTGTTTTTTTTTACTCACTTGTGTAAACAAAGTGAGTCTATGTTTTAACCTGGTGTTCGGTTGTGTGTGTGTGTGTGTGTGTGTGTGTGTGTCCGTGGTAAACTTTAACATTGACATTTTCTCTGCAAATACTTTGTCAGTTGACACCAAATTTGGCATGAAAATAGGAAAAATTCAGTTCTTTCCAGTCATCTTGTTTAAAACAATATTGCACCTCTGGGATGGGCACAACAAAAAAAAGAAGCCTAATTATATGCAAACTGCATTTACTGTTATATTTATATTTTTTGTATTCTCTAAACTTGGCACTTTGACCTCTTATTCTGACACAACAACAAGAGGAGTCATTATTATCATTTTTTGTTCAAACAGGAACTTCTTTTGCAAAGCATGGAATTTTTATTTATTTTGCAAACGTTTTGGTGCGGATAGTAAAAAAGGGAAATTACTCTGTAATTAATGCTAGGGGACTTAATTTATCACAAGTGAGTCTTGAAGGCCTTGCCTCTCTTGTTTTTTGTTGTTTTGTTTTGTTTCGTTTTGTTTTGTGTTACAGACGGGGGGAAATGTTAGAGAGAGAGGAAGCAGTGAAGTTTCAGGTGAGCATAGCGAGATGATGAGGGGATGAGGAATTAAAGATGATTTGCCTGAAGATTTGCAAGACTGTGTTTCCCGAAGATAACAAAGTCTCACTGTCGGAATCTTTAAACACGAACATTCATATTCAGTAACTCATGAATGTTTCTCTTCAAGAAATATCAGAAGCTGCATACTTTGAAACTATCAACACATGCATGCATTGTGCCGTTTGCGACAAACTAAAATATTCTGCACTGAAAGTGAATGGTGAATTATATGGATACTTATATAGCGCCTATTCTCGGTCGGAGACCAATCTCCAAGCTCCAAGCTCCAAGCGCTTTTTGAAATTTTCCAAAACCATCTCAGTACTCTCAAACCATGACGTGGACACCCAACCCCAAAGGATAAAGAAGAAACCCAGGAAACACTGCATGTACCCCAAGTCTAACTGAGATGACTTGAATGCCGACCTAAGTCAGCTGGAGACCGAGCTGAACTCCATGCAGAAAGCAGAGTCTGATACAAATGATCTGTGGGTAGTGTTCAAAAAGAAAACCCCACTACAGACAAACAAGCTACAGACAAACATATCCTTTCTAGGTAAGGCCAACGAAGCATAATTTACCATGGATAGAGTTTCGTACCTTCTTTTCAGAGCCTGCAGTATTTTACCATTTAAACCATTAAAAAAAAACTTTTTTATTCACCCATTATTTACACTATCAAAAGCTTTTTTTAAAATCAATAAATGCGACTTATAATTTTCTGTGTCGAACTCACTCCGGACGAATAGTTCTCTCCCTTGCTTTTCCCAACAGACGACCCATTTATTAGGGTCAGGAAAAAAATCACAAAAAATACAAAACATCATGTAACTGAATGAAACTCACTGGACTTGACCCACTGATCCCTCTCCTCACATCGTGTGAACGCCCACCCCCCTCCCTCTTCACTGCTCTCAGAAGCTGGGTCACTGTCAGTACTTTTTGCTGGTAGCTTTCTTCACTGCAGATACTTTATTCAACGTTTTCATCATCCTCGTCGATGTCGAAACCTTCAGTTTGAAGTATTTCAATCACTTCAGCAGCGTAAAAGCCGCTGTCGTGATCAAGTTTGCTCCAAAAAATTCCAATTGTATCGCCTGCGACGCCATTTTCGTATGCAGATTAGCTTGTCGCTGGCTAGCTGTGGAGTGTTTTGTTACGGAATCTCATGAAGAAACTATTAGCTAAGGAACTGCTTTTGAACCATGGCATACAATGTGAACACGTGGTCAGTTGTACTATGTTCTGCTTTAACCCCTGCCTGCTCTTCCCCAATCAGACCATGCACATCAATCCAACTACTGATACGCTTGTTCAGAACAAAACTGTATATCTTGCTTCATGTATTCAAAAGTGAAATGCCTCGAAAATTATCTGGATTATTTGCGCCGCCCTTTTTGTGAAGGGGCTGCATGACTGCAAGAGTCCATTCTTGAGGAAACAAACCATTGTCAAATATATGATTGAAGTATTTAACAAAAGGCATAATGCAGTCCACACTGTTTTTGTAAA
>NC_134904.1:40796647-40851647 GCF_041734735.1 Babylonia areolata | reverse complement strand
CATAAAAAGCTTGGATTTTTTTAAAAGTGTATCACAAGTGAGTCTAGAAGGCCTTGCCTCTCTTGTTAATATCAAGAAACAAGGCGAAATACAGCGTTCAATTAAGAAGACTTGAGCAACAATAAGCCTGAGCTTATACCGTGCTTGTTCATGTGTAACAAGCAATATACAAACGCAATGGCGAAACTACACACATTATTTGATACTGAAAAGAAATCTTAATTAATGTGCAATATAATACATGCAATGTTAGCCTTGGTATATTTCATTGTCAGTGTTAACAACAATGACTAATTACAATATCTTGATGAAGTGAATAATTATGTATGCAGTGGGTTTTTTTTTTATATCGATGCCATATGTTATTGATTCTTTTTTTTAATTAAGTTATGTTTATGTTTCTGTGCTGAGTAATTGTCGACGTTTGTTTTGCTGCACCGGATGTAATTCCTCTTAAGGAGATGATAAAGTTATTCTTACCTTATCTTATTATCTTAACAACAACAACAACAACAATAATAATAATAATAATAATATTGATAATAATAATAATAATAATAATATTGATGATAATAATAATAATACATGAGTATGTGGAGTGATGGCCTAGAGGTAACGCGTCCGCCTAGGAAGCGAGAGAATCTGAGCGCGCTGGTTCGAATCACGGCTCAACCGCGCTGTAGTGTAGCGACGCGCTCGCCCAGGGGAGAGCAGCCCGAATTTCACACAGAGAAATCTGTTGTGACAAAAAGATAAATACAATACAATACAATGAACAAAAAGGAGAAGCAGTATACAAGGCTTCACAAAACCTTCAGGACCACAGTTTTCTGCTTGGAGAGTATGATGATTTTATTACATTTATTTATAGTCTGTTCATCTAAGTATTGTGAAATGATGCTGAATTTCCGCCAAACAGCCGTGTTTACAGTCATTGTAAAGAGCACCACTCATAACTTTTTTCTCTCTTTTACAATCAAAAAACCACATCTATTGTTTTGATAAACCACCGAATAGTTGTAATTTTTTTTCGCCGATACATCGATTTTACAAAAGCATTTTTCAAGCTGTGTTGTAGTTTTTCCAGGATTCACGTGTGTACCTGAACCAGCCATCAGTGTGTCCAGTAAGAGGCAAGTGGTAAAGACCACGTGCAACCTGTGCGATTGAAAACATCCCTTGATTTATTCACATTTAAAAAAAAATATATCGGCTTTTATGGCCCTGAGTTTTTTGGTTTGTTTTTGCTTGTTTGTTTGTTGTTGATACAAACTATCTAGTTTTTTTTCTATATATATATATATATATATATATATATATATGTGTGTGTGTGTGTGTGTGTGTGTGTGGAGAGAGAATGAATAAATCTTATTTCAGAGGGTAATAGAATAAGCAAGAATGCTTTTTTTTTCATCCAGCCCTCAAAAGGAGAACGTTGAAAGGGAGGGAGGAGGGGGCGGGGGGGGGGGGGGGGGGGGGGGGGGCAGAGAAACAAAAAAAGTATTAAAAAAAATTGCAAATGACATCATATAAAATCCAAGGAGAAAGGTTAGAAATCAAAGGATCGTAACCATTACAAATCATGGAAAGGACTTCACGAAAATTGCTGACACAGATGCAAACATACTGTTTTGAATAACTTACATGCGTGGAGACAATGAAGAGAAAAGAAAGGACAAGACAGACAGACAGACAGACAGACAAACAAACGGCCACCCCTTTGTCTATTCGTAGGGAATACTGTCATTCGATGTTCTTGTGTCAACCCCAGAAATTTCTTGATCCCAAAGAAATATACCGATTATGATAAAAAATAAAATAAGATAACGATGATAATAATAATGGTATTTAAATAGCGCTGAATCTTGTGCAGAGACAAATCAAAGCGCTTTCGCACCAGTCATTCACACGCATGCATTGAGCCAGTGGAGACACTGCAAAAGAGGAGTGATGTGCTCAGATCTTTTCTTTCTGAGGACGAGTCAGGCAGCAGAGTTTTGTATGCGCTGGCGTTTGATAATTCCAGCGAGAGGAGCAGTGTCCAGTGTGAAGAGCACTGGGCCTAAAACAGATCCCTGTGGGGCTCCATGTTCGATTTTTACGGGTTCAGACTGGAAATTATCAACAATGGCAGACTGGAATCGATCAGTGAGATAAGATTTGAACCAGTTTAGAACAGTGCCGTTGATACCAAATGTAAACTGAAGACGGGAAAGAAGGATTGAATGGTCTATCGTGTCAAAGGCGGCTAACCAGTTGAGAAGAGTGAGAAGGGAGATCTGTCCTGAGTCGGACGCTAGCAGTAGAACAGTGGCTTTCCTATACACCCCCCCACAATTCAGAACCGTTCTGCACAACAGGTTGTATCTGGGGTATCAAAAGTTTGACCAGCGAGCTGGTATCAAACACAAATAATTTCTTCATGAGAAGCACCAGTGTAGTCTTTACTCTGCTAGAGAGATCTTTACAGGCAGCCACACACACACACGCACACACACACACACACACACACACACGCACACACACACACACACACACACACACTCACACACACACAGAATTTTAAGGCATTTATTGACATTAGCAACAGACAAAGCAGTACCATCAAGGAACCATTTTTCTCATGGTGCCAAATAGAACCTACCCCTCCCCCCACCCCCACCCCCTCAGTCCTTGACACGGCCCTGTCCGGTACCGCGAGCATAGATAAATATAGAGCAGGCCTTCCGAGAGGCGGGATTTACAAATCGGGGAAAATGGTCATTAAAAGAAATATTAGTAACATCCAAAACACAAAATACATTCACTTTGTGGAGGTGTTATCTGTTGAAGATGTTCTTTATTATTCATTTGAACGAAAATTAATGTGTGTGGTTGCATTCTAGCCGTGTAAATTACTTTCAAACTTTTCCTGTGTCAGGCTTGTTTTATAACTTTGTACAACGATATACAGCTGTACAGTTTTTGCAGCGCGAAACGAGGGTCCCTTCTTTTCCTCTTTCAGCTGCAGCTCACGCTCGGCAGCAGCGGGAGGGAAGGGAACAGGTGAAATGCGTAAACCAACTTGACACGCTTGACAAGGCCGAGATAAACTACCCTTGCAACAGCGGTGGAAACGCTGTAGAAGAACTCCACATGACTTCTGCACACCTTGCCCCATAACGACGACAGTGCTACGCTTTTTTTATGACTGGTTTGATTCGAGAGATTGTCAATAGAAATCATTCAGAACAGTCTGGTTTTTTATCCACTTTTGGGGGAGCTGGCACAATACACAAATGGATCAGCGTTTTGAGGGGTGAGGGGGGAGTGGGGGGGGGGGGGGGGGGGCAGAGAAAGAGACTTGGCCTTGCGTGTCTCTGTTACTTCAGAGTCGCTTTCAGCCCACTTTTTTTTCTTCCGCATTAATTCAACTTCGTGTCCAACAGCACATTTCGAATATCAAATCAAATCAATTCAAAAACACTTTATTAATCCACATGGAAATTAAGTTGTGCAGTCACAGGCTCATTGTAAACACTGGCATAAAATCATGCGCAACATAAGAGATTAAAACTTAATTCCCAATAGCTGACGATATACTAACCACCCCACACACATACTCATGTTAAGACAATAGGGTATTGCACAACAATATTAACAAATGAAAACATCCAACAAAAAAGGGTATAGATTACTAAAAATGGCATGCGCGCACGCACGCACGCACACACACACACACACACACACTCACACATGCACACACACGTTAAGACCATAAGGTATTGTACAACAATACATAAATAAAAACATCAAGGGAATAAATCGCATATATAAGTAAAATGCACACACACACACACACACACACACACACACACACACTGTAAAGTTGCCTATTTGGAACTGCGTAGAATCAGCTTTATCCGCCACTATCTCTCAACCGATCCATCCAAGACACTTGTATGCTCTCTGGTTCTCTCAAGATTGGATTACTGCAGCTCTCTTTTGGCCGGCCTTCCCAAATATCTGTTAGACAGACTCCAACGAATTCAGAATAACGCTGCCAGACTCATTTGCAGAGCTTCTAAGTTTGACCATGTTTCTCCTCTCTCTGTCTCTCCACTGGTTGCCTGTTTCTGATCGAATAGACAATAAGCTATCCACTCTGACCTGTATGTCTGTAGAGTTAGAGTGTTACCAGATGCCCCAGTGTCAATTTTCAGCTTAATTGGTATCTTGCCCGTCTTTCCTGGGGCTATGACATCCATCGTTGTGAAAGCTTCACTACGGACGCTGGAAATGTTGATTGTGTCATGTTGAATGTTGTCGTCATCACTTGTGTCTTCAGTCTCCGACGCCATGTCATGAATTTTCTTTCTGCCTTTGGTTTTCTTTTTGCTATCACTGTTTGGTATGCGGGCCAGGTCTTCTCTCTTTCTCTGTCTGCATGCTCGTCGCCAATGTCCTTTCTTTCCACAATGGTGACAGGTGCTGTCGAACACTGGGCATTTCCGTGGATCATGGGAAGTATTACAATTCCCACATGACCTGGTTTTCCGTACCTGCTTGTCGCTAAGCAGGTCAAGCTTGTGTTCCCCTGTGCTAGGGTTGAGTTGCTGAAGCTCGCTGCGTCCGGCAACTATGGCTTGGTATCGTCTGCCTTCAGCAAGAGCGTCGGCCAGCTTGTACCCTTTTGCCTTTCCCAGCAGGTCGCATTGGAAGTCCTCAAGTGGAGTGGATGCTATAATCAGTTCTATCAGTCTCTCTTCCATCTCTGTTTGGTCAAACTCGCACTTCATGGCCAGAGTGCGCACTTGCAGGATGAAATCATCCAGAGTTTCATCCTCGCGTTGCCGACACTCCATCAGATGTAAGCGGTGGACTCTGAAGTTGATCTTGGGCTTGAGTTGGGATTCGAAGAACTCCCACAGCTTGTCTGGTTTGCGTTTGTCCTCCTCTGACAGGCCGGACACTTGCAGTCGTCTGGTGCCCTCGTCACCTATGCCGCGCAAGATCTTAAGCGCTTTTTCGTTATCGTTCTCGATCTCTTCGTCTTCACAGTATACGGAGATACTGCTTTTGAACAATTGTAAAGCTTCCTCGTGATTGTCAGTAGCCCAATTCATTTGAGGTATGCGTGCAGCAGCCATGATTGTGTAATGTGTATGGCTGCAAGAGAGATATTTACGTCTGTTTGATGTGTCACCAGTCTGTCTCGTGTCGTGTGGGTTACTCTTTGGCGCTAAAAGACGTCATAGCAGCGCCGTTTTGCGTCATCGTTAGGTCGCGTCGAGATATCGCAGCTATACAAACTGTTCTTGTTTTGTGCATTGACCTAAACAATGGCGATTTAGCGTCTTTTTCGTCTTCTTCAAAAGTTTATGTTTACTTGCGGTTAGAAGCGTTGAACTGCCAGTATCCCACCGCTGCCACCATGAAATACTCGTCTGATACAGTATTTATGACAGAATGGACACAACCCAGAGCGTGTGGATCTTTCTTGTTTATTCTCTAGATCTTCCCCCACAAAGCCGCCCAACCACTGGCATGGTTTCGTATGACATAGTTTCGTGCAATGTATAACATTGGTGATGTGAAAGGATTTCTTATTACTTTCAAGCAAAGACTTATAGATATCTTCATTCAAGAATGGTCGGGTACTATTAATGATAGAGACAGATATTCATGCTACAGATCATTCAAAGTTGTATTTGAAAAAGAAAAAATACATAACAAAAGCTGATGAATATTGTTTCAGAGTGGCGTTGTCTCAGGCCCGATTTAATGTGCTTCCTTTAAATAACAATGTTAATGGGTACACTGAAAATGGTGTTTTAAAGCATTGTCCTTTTTGCCAACGTGAACTAGAAGATGAATACCATTTGTTGTTTGTTTGTTCTGTATATAATGATTTACGGGCAAAATTTCTTCAAGACTGTTTAAACATGTCTCTTTGTTCACTTCTCCGATCAACAAACAGAGAAATTTCCATGTATCAAAATTTATTTTCCATGCGATCAAAAGGAGAAATCATATACTCAGACCTAATTAAGTAGAATTAATGTCAAGTCCATTAATATTATGATATTGTGTCATCTATTCAAGTGTTATAATACCCCTTCCCATGCCCACCCCCAGTCCCCTGGTTTTGAATTGTGGTCCATGGCCAAAGTTCATAAAGCTTAAAACAATTTCGTTCGTTCGTTCGTTCTCTCTCAGTATATGAAGCGAAAAGGTTCTGGAGCATTTGCGGTGCCACCGATTGTAGTTTAATTTTCACGAAAATGAATCATAGCTTTGGTTATTCAGATGGGGTGCAAAAACAAGTCTTCAGGTTAAATGCTTTTTTAATCCCACAGTGTTAGATCTATCTTGTAAAATAACTGAGCGTTTTCTTTCCAATGAAGGAAACGATCTCTTCCTCAGCTCTCTCTCTCTCTGTGTGTGTGTGTGTGTGTGTGTGTGTTTCAATGATTTTTTTAAATTTTGACTGTCTGTCCATCTGCTGTCAGGTCAGAAGCCATTCTTGGTGGGCTGCTGAGTGAAGCCCTCCCCTGGAACTGCCCGTCAACAACGTCACACCACAAGACAGGCATCAGTGGTGGGCTGCCCGTCAACAACGTCACACCACAAGACAGGCATCAGTGGTGGGCTGCCCGTCAACAACGTCACACCACAAGACAGGCATCAGTGGTGGGCTGCCCGTCATCAACGTCACACCACAAGACAGGCATCAGTGGTGGGCTGCCCGTCACCAACGTCACACCACAAGACAGGCATCAGTGGTGGGGTGCATGTGCGAATTCTTCTGCGAGTGCACAGGAAGAGGCCTGCAACTGACACCTGTCCCACACGGGGGATAGACAGTGTATTTCACGTGAAGAAAGAACCTTACAGCCTGTGGTGATTTGATGAACAAAAGTGAATGCAAATACCTCTGACATTCTGTACCTGTTGAGCTGTATGGAAGTTGTCTTGATTGCCGCTGTGATCTGTTCTTAGCCTCAGCTTTTGCTTTTAGATTAAACAGATCAATCTATCAGTTAATCAATCAACCAGTTGCTACGATGAAAACTCGCTACTTGAAAGCTGCGGCTGGTCGCTTACTGTTGGTGACTGTATTCATCCTTGCAGTGTGGATCATCTACTTTGAGGTATATAATCATCATCACAGCCCCAGCCCTGAGAAGCATGGGAAGCAAGCAGTCTTTCTGCTCAAGGCTTCTCCTCAAATGCCTGCTGAACAGTCCAGCATCGGGGGTTCAGGGTGGCGAACAAAGAATCAACCCGAAGCAGCCAGACCCTCCAAGGAAGTGGTTGTGGTGGACAACACCAGCGCTTTACTGGAGGTGGCGAAAGAGATGCACCGACAGCATGGGGTGGTCCTCTTCACCATGATCAACGACGCTTTCTTGGACTTCGCCGCCAGCTGGTGCTGCAACACGGCGTCCTTTGACCACGTGCACCGGCACGTGCTGTTCCTGACCACGGACCTGCGGACAGGTCAACGTCTCCAGTCCCTGTGGCCTGAGGTCACGGTGGCTGTGGTCAGCAGTCCACAGTTCCTGGGAGCCATGGCCTACAGCAGGGCCGGCTATGTGCGTCTGATGGTGGAACGTACCCGCTTCCTCCTGCGTCTGCTGGAGTCTGGCGTTCAGCTGCTGCTGTTCGAGGTGGACATGGTGTGGCTGAGGAACCCCCTGCCTCTGGTTCTGGCCCGTCAGTCTGAAGGGGACATCGTGGGCACCAGAGTGTCTGACCGGAGCAAGACCTGCGGCTGCTTCTTGCTTCTCAACCCCACTCCGACCACCGTCAAGTTCTGGCAGGAGCTGACTCGCATGATGGACAAACTCTACGACAAAATCAAGACATACCAGAAGCATGCTGAAGTCTCAGAGGGCGAGAACGATCAGGAATTCCTCTCTAATCTGGCCAGAAAGAATTTCGCAGGAGTCAAAATCGTGCACCTGCCTGCAGAAACCTTTCCGGACGGCAAGTGGTACACGCTGCCAGAGAAACAGCGGCAGAAGTCCCGACCTGTTCTCATCCACAACAACTGGATCATTGGCACCGAGGCCAAGCGTCAGCGTGCAAAGCATTTCAGGCAGTGGTTCTGGGATGAGTCTGAGGGAAAGTGTAATTCTTCAGCACTCCGTTACATGGATCTTTAAAATTCTCCCCCTCCCCCCCCCCCCCCCTCTCTCTCTCTCTGACGTTTTAGGCGTTCACCCCCCCCCCCCCCCCCCCCCGCCCCCTCACCTCCTTTACCTTTCTTATCTTTCTCCCCGCTCTATCCAAAGTCCGGCCTTTGAGGTTAGGCCGACACTGTCTCCCCCCCCCTCCTCCCTCCCCCCTTCCTTTCCCCACCACCCCGCCCCCCCCTCCCCCCTCCCCTTTATGGGCTGTGAGTACATGACTTGTAATGGTTTCATGCTTTGATAACTTAGTTGTGTTGGGAAACCATGTTTTGTGTAAGTAGAATTGTGATGTTTCACAATAGCGAGATAGCCTGCTAGCTGATGTAATGCACAGGTCAATTTTAACAAACATGTGTTTGATTCAGAAACCATGGTTTGTGTCAGTGAACAGCCAGGTTAAGTTGATCTTGTGGTTGGTGGAAGGAAAAGGGGTTAATGTGTGAAATCTAGCCCTTAAGTGAGGGAACTACTGGCCTATATCTGTTGAGCCCCCCCCTCCCCCGCACCCCCCTCCTGCCCCCCCCCCCCCAACCTCCTCCCCCCCCCCCCGTCACCCCCACTCCCCCCTCCACCCTACGTACTGGAAACAACGCAAACATTGAGATATGAGAAGCCATTGAGATGGTATGTGAGTAGCAGGTGTGTAGAGTAGTTTGGTTTTGCTACATCTTAAGTGGGTTTTGATGCACTGTTGATGTATTCCTTTCTTGTTTTATTTGTGTTTGTATTTGTATTTCTTTTTATCACTATAGATTTCTCGGTGTGAAATTCGGGCTGCTCTCCCCAATGAGAGCACATCGCTACACTACAGCACCACCCATATTTTCGTATTTTTTCCTGTGTGCAGTTTTATTTGTTTTTCCTATTGAAGTGGATTTTTCTGCAGAATTTTGCCAGGAACAACCCTTTTGTTGCCGTGGGTTCTTTTACGTGTGCTAAGTGCATGCTGCACACGGGACCTCGGTTTATCGTCTCATCCGAATGACTAGCGTCCAGACCACCACTCAAGGTCTAGTGGATGGGGGGAAAATATCGGTGGCTGAGCCGTGATTCGAACCAGCGCGCTCAGATTCTCTCGCTTCCTAGGCGGACGCATTACCTCGAGGCCATCACTCCCCTTTTTGTACAGTAGGTGGTGTCGGTTAAATGTAAAATGAACAGAGCAACAGGATAACACTGTCAGTGTGTGTTCATACGTGTGTGCACATGGGGGTAACAGCAAGTTGAGATATGTTAGTAGTAATGATTTCCATACATGTACTTGTGTCAGTGGGACACTGCGTAAAGGCAAAGAGGAGATTCGTTGTCATGGTAACACAGTTTTGTTGTATGATGGTAACATGAGATGAACACTTGTGTCGGTCAGTTTTGTGTGAGGTGCACAGTATTGGATGTCACTGTTGGTGGCAGGTAGGCTTGATGAAGCTTGTCTTACCGCACATAGATCTATGTGTGAGAGGAGTGCATACTGTGGGACTTGTGGTGAAAGGTGCTGAGAGTGTAGAGGCTTTCCTTGTCAGTGATGTCCTGGATATTTTGAGATTGTATCTGACCTTGGTTCTGTGTTTGTGTTCCAGGTGTGCTGCTTAAAAAATAGTGTGTGCTGCTTGCAGGTGCTGCTTTTATGTAGGGGGCATAATCCAGTAAGTGATGAGGCGTTCACAAATCTTTCTCTGAATAAATATTTAACGGTCTCCTTCTCCAACTTTCCATCACATGTTATCATGTATTGTCCCTTGAATATATGATTGAACGGGCAGGTCAACAACTTGAAACAAAATGGCGTGGTTCGCGTTCGCGAAGAATATGAGCACGCGCTTTGAATGTGTATAAATATGTGTACGCAATTGATTTTTGCCCATGACCTTCAGGGCTCAGCCAACAGATCTGTAAAGTCCACTCGTCGTATTGATTTTAGTATTTTCCGAAAAAGACCACTTGGGCGAATGAACATAGTGAAAGCCCTGTACACTGAGAGTAAAACACACAAGCTTTTTATGTATTGAGTATAATTTCAAAATGTAATGTTTAAGATGAGAAAGATCAGTTTAAAGCAAATTAAGTCCCTTAGCATTAATTACAGATTAATTTCCCTTTTTTACTATCTGCACCAAAAACGTTTGCAAAATAAATAAAACTTCCATGCTTAGCAAAAGAAGTTCCTGTTTGAACGAAAAATGATAATAATGACTGCTCTTGTTGTTGTGTCAGAATGTCAGATCAAAGTGCCAAGTTTAGATAATACAAAAAAAATATAAATATAACAGTAAATGCAGTTTGCATATAATTAGGTTTCTTTTTTTTGTGTTTTTTTTTTGTGTGCCCATCCCAGAGGTGCAATATTGTTTTAAACAAGATGACTGGAAAGAACTGAACTTTTCCTATTTTTATGCCTAATTTGGTGTCAACTGATAACGTATTTGCAGAGAAAATGTCAATGTTAAAGTTTACCACACACACACACACACAGACAACCGAACACTGGGTTAAAACATAGACTCACTTTGTTTACACAGGTGAGTCAAAAATCAGAAAACAAAATAGAGGGAAAAAACAGAAAGTGGGAAAAATAGAGGTTGGATGCCCCAAATTAGACACCAAAAAACATCGTCAGTTTGTGTATGTGTGTGTGTGTGCGCGCGCGCGTGTGTGTGTGTGAAAGGGAAAAGAAAAAGAAAGTGGGAAAAATCAGCTAGGAGGTTGGAGGTCCCACAAAAAACAACAAACAAACAAGAAACCAACAGCCGAAATGTGTGTGTGTGTGTGTGTGTGCATGCGTGCGTGTGCGCGCGCGCACGCGCGCCATCACCTTCATCTCGTTTTCTCTTTTTGCCCCCCTCCCTCCTGTAAGTTTTCGTCGCAGTTAACATTTTACAGCTGAACAACCAATTTCTCTCTCCCTCTCTCTCCTGTCCAGTTGTTTGTATACATTAGTTTCAGTTTGTATACGTTAAAACCAAGATAATTTTCAGCCATAACAGATTTGCCAACTGAATTAGAGAGACTCAGAGAGAGAGGGAGAGGCGCACGCGGCAGGCAGTAGCCTCCAGCAAGATGGCGGCCTGCTGGCGCGCGGCCGGCCTCCCTTCTTCCCCTCCATACTATTGAGCACGATGATGGAGTGCCTTAATCAATTAATGTAGAGACTGTTTGGAATGTGTTTCGATTTTGTTATGAATGACTTGAATGAGGAAATCCGAACTGTGAGTGGAGAAGGAAGTAAATTCCGGGTTTTAACTGCTGAGAAAATATCGCCCCCGCCATGTCTTCCTGTTGACACGTTATGCAATGAAACTCTCCAGGCCATGTGAAGAAAATCGGGAAGACCTCTTGAGTACAGTACATATAATATATTATATCCACACACACTGACTTTAATTTTCCAGCTGTTTGGCACAAAATCACCAACAGCTAGACACAACTCGCGTGAACACAAAACTTTCACAAACACACTCGTGAAGAGAACACGGACATACAGATGCACAGACGTTAACCCACAACTTTCAGACACATCCACATTCACAAAGAGAACTCACACACACACTCACACATGTGAACACAAACTTTTACGGACACAGTATACACACTCGCAAGCAGAACTCCTGAAACAGTGTTGCACACACTTAAACACAAAACTTTCACAAACATATTAACACAATCTTTCACAGGCACATTGGCATACAGAACACAGGACGACACAAAATTTTCAATGTATTCATGTGAAAACAAACAAACAAAAAAACACAGACATATTTGCAAAGAGAACATAAACACATAAACGCACACGTGATCACAAAACTTTCAGACAAATACACATTTACAAAGGGAACACAGACGCATAAATCCATGGTATGTGCACACGTGTGAATACAAACGTTCATGGACACACGCACATTGGCAACAAACAGAACACACACGTAATGCAGATACGGGTAATTGCGAACAGCGTGTAATTGCGAACGATTCGTATATCGCACCACTTCAAAGCGTTCTTTACGGTTGTGTTTCACATTTTCCTAACACCTTCATGAATGTCCATTTCGATGAACCAGTCAAAAATCAGCTATTTCTGGCCATTTCCACTGCATGCCGACCAAGGCTACAAATGTGCTCTCAAAATCCTAAAATTAAGGGAAGCAAGTCGTTGGACGTGAACTTTGACAGTTTAATAGTTGATTTGATCGGATATGTTGAATGCACATCAGCAGTGCAGGGAGAATTTATGAAAACATACTGGTGACAGATCAGTACGTCAGTTATGACAGGAATCTGTAAAATAGTGTCGTTTGCATTAGACCATAGGATATAATTATTGACGTTAGTCTGTTTGCGAACGATGCTGCTCTGTTACCGAGTTCTCTCAAAAGGGTGTGTTTGTGTGTGGTGTGGGGTGTGTGTGTGTTTCGATGGATGTCTGTGTGCATGTGTGATCAAATACAATACAACTGGCTGGTGGGATGTTCCAATGATGTTTTTTTAATGGGTTAAAGACCTGCTTGTTTTGCTTGTCTGCATGTACCCAAAGCCATCGTTCGCAGTTTAGACTTGCCCGTTCGCATTTACCCTCAGGCACCTCTGCTATTTCAAACATCGACAAAACGTTGAAAAGAATGAGCAGGCGAACTTTTCCTGGTATAACCAATCGGAGAAAGCCTTAAAAACAACAGAGCTACGTTTGATTACCGTACGACATGCTATCTTTACAGTACACACGCTGAGCTGGTCGCTTCAACTGGATCGTTCGCAGTAGGCACACCTACCCTACAATGCACCCTGTTGAACACAAAACCTTCACAGACACGAGCACAGTCGGCAAGAGAAGCAACACAGTGAAAGACTCAAAACATCACACCATTTTTTTGTTTTAAACAAATCACTGTTTTATTCATGCACAGTTCCATGAAGAACAAAGACAACAGTAGCAGTGAGTCATGGCAGGAGGACAATGCAGGAATCTCAAAACTGTGCATAGCCAAAAGGTTCTGACCAAAACAACAGGAGCGATGATGAAAGACAAGAGGAATGACCAACCACTCACACCCAACAAACTCCATCCAAAGGAACACAAACAAGTCCTACGGTGATTTTTTTTTTTTTTTTTTTTTTTAAAGAACAGAATACCAAGAACCCTTACAGACTTGGCACAGGTGTTGTCGTGAAGACTAGCTGGATCAAAATGCCAGCACAAGTCCTGACAATACATAACCAGTACACAAGCAATCGAGTGATAAAAATGATTGAAAAAAAACAACAAAAAACGGTACAAAACAATGGGATCAGCCTGTGAATGGTTCGACACCATGGCCACTCCAGTGGGGACACAATTAACCCCCTGACTGTTGAATCTTGGTGGAGGTGAGATCACTGTAGCATCAGGTTTCACTGCGTTCCCTACGTAACGTTTTAGGTGCTTCTGCTGACCAAAGGTTACATTTACCATCAAAAGAGACAAGACAAAGTCCAGATAAAGAATTCTGACTAGCATCTCAACCTGTAATCTCAATGTTAACTCAGTGAGGGGACAGCCCTTTGTTGACCATCCTCTCAGCAGCAGCCATGGGACGCTGACTTTTGGTTTTTGACTCACTTGTGTAAACAAAGTGAATCTGTTTTAACCCAGTGTTCGGTTGTGTGTGTGTGTGTGTGTGTGTGTGTCCATGGTAAATTTTAACATTGCCATTTTTTCTGGGAATACTTTGTCTGCCAATACCAAAATAGGCTTCAACTTAGTATGAAACAAATTCTTCAATCTTCAGTTTGGAAGGTCAGCCGTCATCATTGACTAACAGGTTGTTAGTCTCCCGAATTAAGTCGTATTTCCGAATCATTAACAGTTTATTTCGTCGAGATGTGTTCCGAAATCCGAAAATTCTAAAAACCACTTTCCATTGAGCTTGGCTGACTAGAAAGTAGGTGAACGGTGTTCGAAGACGTAATGACCTAGTGTTTCTTGTTCACATTTCAAAGGAAAGAAACACAAATTCTGGATAGAACACTTACAGTGATCAGAACTACACCATCGACGTGTTTACTGCATATAAATATTCTAAAGTGGACACTGAATTAACTGGAATGAACATCGTTTCTTTCAGCCCATTGTAGACTGGTTTGTGCAGATCTAGAGATCTAGGCTACCATGTGTTGCGATATGGTTGAAGGAGATGGTAACGTCGCCTTTACCGCCGAAATAAAAGAATAATCGAGATATAATAAAACACAAAAAAACCCACGATTTAAACGGCGTCATTACGTCCACAACAATCACATCTATTTATCCCACGAAGACGAAAACGTCAACCTTGACGTAAGTTTGAAATTTAGTCATTTGACATCAGATGTGCCAACACCTTGGGGATAAGTCTACTTGTATCGGAACTGAACATGCGTGGTTCGATCCCTCTCGCATGCTTTTTTTTTCTCCCCCAATCTTATACATGATGTTTAATACAGAACACTTTTCAACGATTTTTTTTAATCTCTTTTTTTTTCTCCTGATTCCTTTACTGGATAAAGCACGAAGCACGAGTGAGTCTTGAAGGCTTTGCCTCTTGTTCTTTTTTCTTTTTGTTGCTGCCCCATCATCTGCAAAGTTTCAGTGGCATTATTCCCACTTTGTTCATTCCACGTCCCCCATACACGACCTCATCTAAGTTCGTCTGTTGCAGTACCAGCATCAGCAGAACACTGGAAACTATCAATGTCTGGTCGTCAGAAGGCCACACACCAGAGGAGACCCTGCACTGCTGAGTCATTTCGGTGGTGTTAATTCTGCTTTAACGTACTCAAGACACCCACCTACTAAGCCCCTTACTGATGACAATAATCTCTTAGTTCCGGAGCCAACCTGAGTGAGCACCTCCCCCCCCCACCCCACCAGTGGAGACTGCCACCGACAGTCCACATTTAACATTGCTTACAGTCCAACCGACCACATATGGCCGTATCAAGCAATCGCTGGGATCATGCAGCATGTCCCATACAGTTAATGCAGACACAATACCATTCCTGTCAGTGGCACTATTACACATTACACACAACAGCACTGACACAGTCTTTAGCCAGTTTGTTCTCATTCAACACTCATATAACATCTCTGAGGAACAGGATGAGATAACCACATGAGGAAAAAATATACAACCAACCAACCCCAAACAGCTTAACTTGCTTGTTGGATATATCCGTCAGTCTCCGAAGACTATATGGAGTAGTGCACTGGATGGAAAATGAATGATACTGGGTCAGGTCTGCCATCTTTGTGTTCATTCATATTGATGCACTCCATGTGTTTGTGGGACTGTTACATGGATGTTGTGTGCTTCCAAAAGTTAACCTTGTATGTAGCTTTCACTTTATATATATATATATATATATGCATGCATTTATTTTGTCTGCCGTAGATATTTTATTTCATTTTATGTCAACATTTTACACAAACCTTGAGAAGGCTCTCATGGTCTGATCAGCACATTAGTTTTTGTGTGTGAAGGTATGGTAACCCCCCTCCCCCCCACCAACCCCCTCCCCATTAATCCGCATTTTGACACCCTCTTGAAACTAAAACTCATAAAAAAAAGAAAAAAAAGAAAGAAGTCATCTTCAGACCTGCCAACCACTAACCAGACTTGAGAGAAACATTTTCATCATCTGAGAATCACACACACAGTTGAGTTTGTTTGACACTAAGCACCACCTCAAGCAGCACCAGCCCTTTGCTTCTGCCACACAAAATACCAGGGTTTTGAGGAGATTATCAATCATTTCTCTTTGCACTACAGTGACTGGCAATCACAATGTTGTAAGAAAAGGCCAAATCAACTGAATGCAGAGGTGCACACAAATGAGTAAGTGGGGCTATTGTGTTGGTTTTCTTTTTTTTTTTTCTCTCTCTCTCTCTCTTAAGGTGGGTTGGGGGAGGGGGGGTGGGGGCAAGGAAGTGGGGGTAGGGGGGTAGTAAACACTTCTTCTTCTTTTTTTTTTTAAATTACTGATGCAGTCAAATCACACCTGCAGGTTTCTGTTCTTTTTCTTTTTTCCTTAAGCTTTTAAATGCCGCAATGAACCCACATTATACCTTTTACTCACTGCAACAAAAAACCTTTGTCGAACCGAAAAATGATGCGCTGGAATGTTAAGAACGTTTCAACTTGGGCATCAGCACCCCACTGTTTCAACAGTCATACATGTACATCACTGCCAGTCCTATCTTTATCCAACTTTCAACCCTTTCCAGTCTCTCATCAATTCCCGGCACGGATACCTCACAACAAAAACTCCCAAATGTGCGTGCATCAACTGACAAAGAAACCAACATGGTGGCATTCCAAACGGCGGAAGAAGAGAAGAGGTGGACACCGTTTCAGTTACAAATTAGATGTACCAACATGAATCACATTATTCTAAAATGTCATGCAATTACTGCACAAAAAGGTTATGTATAAAACTGCATCAATCGATCCCAATGAAGCTTTCTGCTCACTTTCAGAAAACTGGGTTCTGTCAAACCTGAGAACATTTACTTCTGAGCCAAACAGTCCTGTCCACATCAACTGACATTCACCACAGTAATGATAAGTCAACTCTGAACTGTATTACCTCTCAAGAGAAACTGCCTTACAGTTGTGAGCAGACATGACCACAGCGTGGCTATTTGTGCAGCACCACCTTAACTCACTCAGTACGGCCAGTCCTCTCTTCTCCTCTACACAGACCCTTCAGATGTCCAGTGGGTGTCTGAATGACTCAACCTTTAGCTTCCGTCATCAGAATTGTGGTATTCTTTGTCAACATTCACCTCTTCAGTATAACAGCCTTCCGCTTGCAATATTTTGATGATGGTAAATGGCGTGAAACGTTGTTTACGTCGTCTCTTTCGCCGTTCGTATGGAGAGAGTTAACCCCTTAGATGTGTAATGTGCCGGAAACTGTTACCACCCATTGTATTAATGGTTTAACCTTTGCTCAACTTCATTGCTTTCCCGCTTGAATATTTCATTACAGAGTCTGAATGCTCACATTGAAACTGACATATAGGCAGGATGGCGGAAACGTTGGAGAACATTTCAAAGGTCTAGCTAACACAGCTCAGATCATGGTTCATTACTGTAAGCTTAGAGATTTAATACAATTTGAACATTTCAAGAGATTTAACACAATTTTAACATTTCAAACATACATACTATATTTTATTTTTCTATTTCTTTTAATGAGATGCAAACAGAGCAGGGGCTGGCTCAAGCTGATAAAACAGCTCAGCAGTTTGCAGGTCTACATAATGCCATTACTGTTACCTTCTTTATTATTCAAGTGAGCTATTTAACAGGGAAAGACCTTCTATCTTCAACTTTTGTTGCTCATATTTTTGTTATGGGCTACATAGGGCCAGCAAACCAAAGGGCCGTATCAGGACTGAAAAACCAGTAAACATTAGTCCTTGTTGAACCTGAAAAAAGAAAAAAAGGAAAAAAAGTGAAGATTCTGACAACCTCAACAAGCAGAACTGCTTCCTTCTTCGTCTCTCTCATGTTCCACGTTTCCCATGGCAACACCTCATGCTGTGCTACTGATTGATACCATTCATATGTTGTGTTTGTCTCTCTCATGTTCCACGTTTCCCATGGCAACACCTCATGCTGTGCTACTGATTGATACCATTCATATGTTGTGTTTGTCTCTCTCATGTTCCACGTTTCCCATGGCAACACCTCATGCTGTGCTACTGATTGATACCATTCATATGTTGAACTTGTGTTTGTCTCTCTCATGTTCTACACTTCCCATGGCAACACCTCATGCTGTGCTACTGATTGATACCATTCATATGTTGAACTTGTGTTTGTCTCTCTCATGTTCTACACTTCCCATGGCAACACCTCATGCTGTGCTACTGATTGATACCATTCATATGTTGTACTTGTGTTTGTCTCTCTCATGTTCCACGTTTCCCATGGCAACATCTCATGCTGTGCTACTGATTGATACCATTCATATGTTGTACTTGTGTTTGTCTCTCTCATGTTCCACGTTTCCCATGACATCTCATGCTGTGCTACTGATTGATACCATTCATATGTTGTACTTGTGTTTGTCTCTCTCATGTTCCACGTTTCCCATGACAACATCTCATGCTGTGCTACTGATTGATACCATTCATGCATTGTGTTTACTCCAGGTTTGCACCAAGGTCAGACATGTGATCCTGTATAAACATTTCATTCTATATATTTTCCTTAAGTACAACAGAGGTGGTGTAGTAGTGTGTATGGATCAGTCCACACACACTTGCACCTCCTTGAAACTGAAAGTAAAGCTGATTCATGAAAAAAGAAGATGAAAACTGCCTTCACTATACTGGCCCCTTTCCTTGAAACCCACAGATAGACAGCCCACTGGATGGAATGTCTGTGTCATTCACCTGACACTGCTGACTTCTCTATGCACTATCGGTCAACTTGGCTATGGGTGGTTGGGGGCAAATTTTCTTCCTCTGTTCCAGCAGCTCTCAAGTGGTGTTCTAGGTGCAAGTCTTTCAGATACGGGGGGAGGGTGGGGGTGGGGGGAATCATAGGATAACATGCACTTAAAAAAAACCCAAAAAAAACATGGCGTCTTATATGTTGTCCTGGGGAACAAAATTCTGAAGAAAATTTCTATTTTGACAGATAAACTAGATACAAAAACAAACTAAAAAGGGGCAAGAAAAAGAAACACAGAAAAGGTCTTGTGGACAGCGGTGAAACTTTCCTTGACCACCACGTGAGGTCTGGCAGTGGCAACGTGGTTAGTGTCACCGACAGACCACTGGGAGGATGTGGGTTCGGGCCTCATTCGAGGAGAGTTTTATTTAGACTGTGGCTGTCTCCTTCCCACAGCTGAGTGTGCTATGGGCTGAAATGGGAAGACTGGGGTCATCCACTTCATGGGTGTGTCTTTGTGAGTGTTGCGCTCTAATTTCCTGACCATCACTGCAGATGTCTGTCTCTCAGCCTAGTTGATGCTGGGATACAATGCTGGGATACAATCTGTATCATCAGGGTACAGCCTTGTCAACTAGTCCCAAATCTAAACAGACCTGAACAGCAGCATCCTTTTTCACCCCCGTTATCATTCATCATCATCGAAATACAGAAACAAAACAATTCAAATTCTGGGGCACACACACACACACATGAAAAAACAGCAACAAAAACCACAACAAAACTTTCCTTGGGCACAGCATCCCAAATCTGATGAAGAGTATTTTGTTTTGACTGAGGAATACAGCCCATTCTATACACTTTCCAAAACAAAACCTGATATTAAATGTCATAATGAGGTGCACTGTTCAAATGTTTAACTGCTGAACCTTGATGGAATGAGATCTGTGTCTACGTCTGAGGGTGGCGAGACCTACTACAGTACTAACTTCAGCGTTCTTTTTAGTGGTGTGACTGAACCAAAGTTATGCAACCCCAACAGGAAGAAGTCCCAGATCAGAATGGTGATTGACATCCTGACCTGTAAGCTCTGTCTCCTGTCAGTGAGGTATCTGCCCATTACTGAACAGTGTACTCAGCATTACTGGTCAGTCAAGGGGTTTGGTTACCTGACCAAGCAAGACCTGTTTCCACACAGACACAACATGGCATCAGATCAATGGATGCCGTACAATTCTAAATGCACAATTTGTCATCAGATCAATGGATGCTGTGCATTTAAAAACTATCTGCTATCATGCGGTGAAGTCACAAATTCCTCAAGGTCTTTGTTGAAGCAAGCATGGCGCCAGGAGAGGGTACTGGTTTTTACCATTGATACAGTCACTGAAAGGACAGGGCTGAGAGAAAATCAACCATTCATACTATGGGCTGATCAGCCGCTTGTCAACTTTGCGAAAATCAACCATTCACCCTGCAAGCTGATCGCTTGTCTCTCGACTCATAGAAAATCAACCATTCACTGCCTCTCAACTCACAGTAAGATCTAGTTTCACTTTCTGCTTCAACAGAGAAAATGACACTGCCATGCCAACAAGTCAGAACTTTTAAGTGAGTGAGAGTGTGCGTGTGTGCATGCTTCTGTGTGTGTGAATACGTGTCTGCACATCTGTTTTGCAAAATTCTGATTCCAGTTACAGTTCATGAGATCATGAACATTCAAAACACTTGCTGAAAGTGAAAAGATTCACTGAGTTCCACATTGTAATGCATGGTTCACTGGGTGCTAAATACAATTTTCACTGTGCAACTGTAACCTCCTCATCGCCATACGCACTTCAAATCACCATCTGAACCTGCCTACAACTCACATCAGCATCATAATGATATGGAATAAAATATGCAGTGAATAAATTAAATGAAAAATGATGATACACTCATTGATGAGAACAGTGTTGAAATGCATTCTGGAACTAACTACCATTTTCCATTCCTAAGAATGTGACTGCTGAAACTAAGTTATTGTTCACAGAATCTATGGCAGTTGCGCTGGAACAGTCATTATTTTTGGCCCCGTGGGGTCTTAACATTTCTTGATAAATATAAATCATAATGACATGAAGGGCATACATCATTTGGCTTTCTAAAATACAATTAACATACAAAATAAATCATGTGTCAAGTCCTTCACATGACATGCAGTTAATAAATTACTTAGAATTCTTTATGTCTTTACTAAGTGAATGAATTGATGAAAATTAATATATATTTGGTATATGAGAGATTACACTTTCCCCACAAAAATATATGTAAAGTACATTTCATATTGTTGATCCAAACTGAGGAGTTAAACAATAACGACACAAATAATCAAAATGATCAAAAACTGAAAAAATATGAAGGCAACAGTTTACAATCTTCACACTCTCTTGATTGTTCTGGATTTCAAGTTGTTTTTTCTTGTTCATTAGGTGCAATGGAGGTGTCTTTTACACTAAACTGATCTCACAAAGATTCTGTCTAGACAATGTCAGTCATAAAGCTTTCAACTGCAGAGAACAGGTTATTCACAATTATATATTTCTATAGTGTATTCTTCTCCAATAATATGGAGCTCAATGCACTCTGCCAGGTGAGACACACACACACACACACAAACTGACAGAGAAAGGAAGTGTGGAAATTCAATTTCATCTGTAAGATGATTTTAATCTATAATGTTTATATTTCTTTCTTTTTTTCTTCTTTTTTTTTAACTGTTGAAACTAATATTTGATTCAATGATTGACGATTTATTTCTTTGCTTTTGCACTGAATGTTTTATTGACTGCGTGTTTGGCATGACAAACACATTCGCATCTTATTTCCAATATACAGATCTACGTCCTGTGTATGTCTGTGACATGGTGCTATAACCCATTCAACCCTGGGCAGTTTGGCAATGGCAGGTTTCCCTGCCGTTCTGATGGGGACAACCCTCCCAGAAAATACAAAGCTTTCCCTCCAAATTACGTGTGGACACATCCAAGTACTCTCCAGAAATACTGTAGAAGTTCGATCCCTTTCGTTATGGTTGATGTGTGTAATGTAGGAACATGAAACATTCTTAATCTTTAATGAGACAAATTTGAAGCCACAGGAATGTCTTGACATTGGGCTCAATGAGGTGTGTGTGTGTGTGTGTGTGTGTGTGTGTGTGTGAGAGAGAGAGAGAGAGAGAGAGATAGAGAGAGAGAGAGCATTAATTGTCTCTGGAAACTTTAAATGAACAGACTGGGTCTTTTGACAGGATGTGTCTGGCTCAATGTACAACAGTTTTAATATATCACTCAATCACTGTCCAGGTTTTCATTGTGTGTTAGCAGTCATGCAGCACTGAGTGTCAACCTTCTTTTGAACAGCAACTAACCAAGCTGACATCATTTGGGAGGATTTATAATCTCTCACTTGTTTCACTGAAAACATTGATAACTGGACAAAAAAAAAAAAAAAAAAAAAAAACCCATTAAAAGTCAAAAACATGGATCTGTCATTTTCTCATCTGGAGAGAAGACAAGGCTAAAAAAGAAAAAAGAACCCCCCCCCCAAAAAAAAACAAACAAACAAACAAAAAACAGCCCCCCTCCCCTCCCCACCCCCCCAAAAATGTCAACAAAAACTCCCCCAAAACTAACAAAAAACAGATCAACACAACAACCCCACAACAAAACAAAACACCCACAACAAATCCAAAACTTGCTGCAGCAATAAGATTACACTGCAGTATGTGTTATCACAAGGCCTGGTTCATCTGTGTCTTAGAAAGATGTATTTTCAGTCAATATTTAGAGATGTATTTTCAATCAATATTCAGAGATGTATTTTCAATCAATATTCAGACTTTATAGTTTATGGGTCAATTTACCAGAGATGCGCCTGGTATATATACATCTGTCTTGTACCAGCTATCTAATCAATAAACAATCTAGCTGCAGTAGTCCATCGAAACATGTTAATCAAAACACAAAAAAGCCTGTGCGAGTCACAAGACGGATCAACTGACTTCATTTCAATTCATACAAGCGGTTTTTTTTTTGACAGCCACAAAGCAGAGTCCTGCATCCCCTGAACTGTCTGTGCATGAGGATGAATGATTCCACACAGGGTGATGCTCACCCTCAAGTCCCCTGTACTGTCAACAGTCAGAAAGGAGGTCCTGTGCAAAATAAATGACATGCTCAACAAATGGTCACTGTACAAAGGTTACAATGTCTGCACACATCTTTCACCCCACCCCTCACTTCATTTGCCACCCCATCTGTTTTGTCAGCCAGTGCTTTGTATTATAGTTTGATGCACAGACCAGCTATCCTTGCTTCCACGCTACGCCAACACGCTTCATTCACTGCTCAGTTTGTCACCCTCACCCACACTGTGTTACACAGCCAGCTTTGTTCCTATACTATGCCCACACACTTAATTCATGTCCAGACAATGTGCTATATTACACCAACCAGCCAGGCTAGTTGTTTGTCAAATCAGACAATGTGCTATATTACACCAACCAGCCAGGCTAGTTGTTTGTCAAATCAGACAATGTGCTATATTACACCAACCAGCCAGGCTAGTTGTTTGTCAAATCAGACAATGTGCTATATTACACCAACCAGCCAGGCCAGTTGTTTGTCAAATCAGACAATGTGCTATATTACACCAACCAGCCAGGCCAGTTGTTTGTCAAATCAGACAATGTGCTATATTACACCAACCAGCCAGGCTAGTTGTTTGTCAAATCAGACAATGTGCTATATTACACCAACCAGCCAGTCTAGCTGTTTGTCACGTTGGACAATGCATTAGGTAACAGCAACCAGACAGCTTTGCTGTTTGTCACATGGGACAATTGCTGAGGACTCCAGCAAGGAGTGGAGACAGTCAGACCCTGTTGTACTTGACTTCCTTCCCCGGGTGGGACATCTTGATGTGCTGGGCCACCTCCCAAGGTTTGAGGATCAGGGTGTCAGGGCAGTAGGGGCACACACACTGCTGACAAGCAGGCCGGGCAGGCTTGGGTGATGACATTGTTTCAGGCCGTCGGGCAGATATGGAGGCCACAGAGCCACCCTGTGGCATGACGGGGGTGGTGCTGGGGGTGGGGGTGGAAGGGCGAGGGCTGGCGGTGGCTGGGATGCGGGGTTTGAGGCTCGGCTCCACGCTCTTCTGCTGGAGCCTGGGCCTGCCCCTGCCTCGACTGATCCCTTCGCCCAGCCGGAAGTTGATGAAGGAAGAGGCAGAGGAGGCAGGGTATTTGCTGGAGGTCTTTGGCTTAGGCTTTCGGGGTGACACCGAAGAAAGCGCGTGGCGACTGGGCTGAGCCAAAGACAGATTGACAGGGGCTGTCTGCACGTCACTGACAGGTTGGTGGGCTGGGGGAGGGGCGGGGGGAGGTGGGGCGGCGGCAGTCCCTGACACGACAGGCAGCTGAGGGACAGGGGCCCGCAGGTTGAGCTGCTGCAGGAGGTTGGCGGGAACCAGGACGGGGGGGAAGGCGGTGGGCGCCATCAGCAGCTGGGGCTGGTGGACGTTGAGGGGAATGGTCAGCCCTGGGTTCAGCGCCACGCCCGCCCCCATGGGTAGTGTCAGATTCTGGGCCAGGGGCAGACCACCTTGACCCAGGGGCAAGGTCGTGATGCCTGCCGGCTGCAGGGGCCGGAATGGCTGCAGGCGGAACTGCTGGGGAAAGAGGGCCGAGGACGCCACAGTGACAGCCCCGCTGGTGGTGAGGTTGGCTGCCGGGGTGGTGCGGGGGGAGGGTGGGGACAGCAGCAGGGAGGGGGGGGACTTGTGGGTGCTGACAGCGGCAGGACTGGGGCTGGGGCCAGGGGACAGCGGGGTGCGGGGCTTCAGGTTGAAGATCTTGAAGGCCTCCGGGTCCTCCCTGTCCATGGGGGAAGCCGGCATGGACACAGACCCCTGGCTGTCTGGGGGCAGTCCTGTGGTTGGGGTGGGCGCCGTCAGCGTTGTGCCCAGGGAGAAGGGCAAGGTAGGGTGGTGCTTGCTGGGGTTAGCCAGCGATGGCACGGCTGGAGAGGCAGTGGCGGGTCGAGCGGTCAGAGTGTTGACGGAGGTTCCCGTGTCCACTGACATGCAGCGACTGGATGAGGTCAGGTCTAGAACGGTGGACACAGAGGGCACTCTGAGCACCGGCCTGCTGGGGGTGGGGAGGGTGGAGGGGGGTGCTGTGTGGGTGGAGGAGGGAGACACGTCACAAGGGCTGGCAGTGCTATGACTGCGGCCCAACCAGTCCACCCTTGAAGACACCACCCTGGGGGTCAAGGTGTCTGCTGGAAGGGTCTCACTGCAGACAGCCCCAGAGCCAGATGGCACAGGTTCCACAGTTTTCTGTCTGGTGTCCAGAATGTCCTTCACCGTCACCCCAGTGGTCTGGAAAAGAGGCACACCGCTGTCCGTCCTCTTCCTGGCCAACTGGGGAGACACAGGGGAAGGGCCTGGCATGGGTAGGATGGACCGCAGCTGTTGTGGACTGACAGGTGACGTCTGCACACCACCTGGGGAGGGGCCCACCGGTCTGGCCCTCTGCTTGCCGGTCCTGGCTGGCCCCGATGGCAGCGAGGGCTGTTCCTGGACAGAGGTCAGTGCCAGAGGACTGATGTGGGAGAGGGGGAGGGGCAGCACACCAAACGGACCCACACCCACAGAGCTCGACGACTCCACACCGCCCATCAGCGTCAAGGGAGAGGACTGAGCCGGGGCAGACGAGATGGCACCGGAGGTGACCGCTGAGCCCGGGCTGCTGACCGGTGGGGCATCAAGATGGGAGGAGGGGGCGGAGGGCCTGGAGGGGGAGAGGGGGGAGTGGTCCACATACTGTCCGCCAACAGAGATGCACGTCACCTTGGTCAGGTAGACCCCCTCCATGGCCATGGCCAGCTGAACGCTGTCTGAGGTCTGACCGTGAACTCCCTGCATGTGCTGCTTGACCACCTCCTGCTGGCTGTGGGAGAACATTCCGCAGATGGGACAGGCATACTTCAACAGGCCCGGGTGTTCATACTTGAGGTGCCGCAGAGCGTAGTCCAGGTCAGGAACATGGGACTCGCACTGAAGGCACATGTAGATGTCCTCCTCAATCAGGCTCCCCTTGACGCGGTTGCCAGAGGGAAGGGCCAGCACCTGCACAAAAGACTTCGCGATCTCCGACAGGGACACTTCGTTCTTGGCGTAGTTGGAAGGGTGGTGCTCACTGACGTGCAGGTGAACCTTCTCCTCTGAGAAGAAGGACTGCTTCTTGGTCTTGCAGTAAGGGCAGGAGAAGAGAGGGACGTCCAGGTGATGCTGCTTTAGGTGTTCCACGATGGCCGCCAGTGCCGGGGAATGGATACTGCAGGTGTGGCACTTGTAGGTGCACACCATCCTCTCATTGCGAGCGGCTATCACATCCGCATCCACTTCCACCAACTGCTTTGATGCTGACGTCGATTTCTTCCTGGTGGATCCCCCAGGGCTGGACTTGGGGGTGAGGGGGGCTGAGCGCCGGGCAGGGGAGGGCTTGCTGCCAGCAGAGGAGGGAGAAGGGGAGCTGTGTTTGGACCTGACCTGTGACTTGGGTGGGGAGGCGTACAGGTCAGGAGCCTGGTCTACCTTGTCCCGGAGACTGAAGACAGACAGGATCTTGATGCCCATGCCGTCGTCATCCCCAGTGCTGTCTGCTGTCTCTGTGCCCCTGGCAGTGCCGCTCTCTGCGTCTATGGCAGCACTTTGTTGTGGGTGTGCTGACGGTGGCTGCAAGCCTCTGATGCCCGGCACCTCCTGCCCAGGGCTGTCCTGAGAGGTGGCCTCCTTCCCCCGGCTCCCTCCCTCTGCTGTCTGGGCCTCTGCTTCTGTCTCCTCTCTGGAAGGGAGGGGTGAGAAAAAGCATTTACTGTAAGTTTCTGTTTTAAGGGGGTTGTCAAAGCATGCTGACTGATATATATATATATGTACACACTACACCACATCTGTTGTTAAAAAAGCAGATGCATGATCTTCGCATAAACCCTGAAGAATTTTAAAAAAAAAAGAAAAAAAGAAAAGAAATAAAACATAAAACATTTACCAATGTCCTTATAACTAAAATGTGTCCAATTAATAAGTCATCAAACTGAATTTTGACACTTTTCAATAATAAAATGCATCCAAAGTCAGTATGTCAACTGCTTCAATGGTCTGCAAAATCTGCAACTAGTTCAAGTTAATCTGTTACATCATGTATAATAATTTATTAAAGCAATACTAAATACAAGTCAAATCTTTCTTCAGAAAAATCAATCATTCAACTTTTTTACAATTGACCAGCTTGGTGCCAAACTGATGGGTATTCAAATTTGTATGCGTCAATGATCGATGACCAACCCAAACCTTAATGAGTTAAAACAAACAAGTGAGTCAAAAATAAAACAGAGAAAAAAGAGAAAAAAGTTACAGAGAGTGAGTGTAAAACCATTTCCTAAAAAAAAAAAAAAGAAAAAAAAAAAAAAAGAAGCTACTGAGCTACCATAATTTCTCATTTTCTCGAACCTTGATAAAAAATATTAAAAAAAATTTTAAAAAAAAAGAAAAAAAAAGTGAACACTGTGATGCAAGGGAAACTACTTGTCCACTTGGATATTCTCCCATGTGACTGTTTTTGCATTAAAAAAAGGGAAAAAACAGAAGAGCTGGCATCATTTCTGATGCCTTGGTTATGTGGCTGATACTCAGTGATAGAAGAGACGAAGGGAAAAAAAGGCAATGAAGCAAAGGAAACAATTAGTCCACATATTAGTAACAAAGCTAAAAACCAAAAACTAACAAAAAAACCCCACCAACTTTGCTGAATCCCTCTGCCAAGGCTGACTCAATGGTCCACAACTTTACATTAATGACTGGATTTATAGGAATGCCATGAAACTGATGAATGTTCAGACACTGCCCACCCCACTGCTCATCATCTATTATATGAGATGTTGAAGTTTGCTAACAGTAACACGGTCATGGCAGTGTTCAAGGGCACAGAACCACACACACACCTGTGCCTTGTTCTTTCTCTGTCTGATCTCTGTGTGTGTGTGTGTGTGTGTGCGCGCGTGTGTGTGTGTGTGTCACCATGTATGTAATTAACTATCAAACCATCATTCCTTCAAAAAACACCACCAACTGATATGACAACTCATGATAATGCAACTGATGACATCAATTACTGAAGACTTAGTGGGCTTGATATTAGCAGTTGGCTGGCAAGATGATCAGTGTTGGGCAAGTAATGTCCTTACCCAACTTGCTCAACCAGGCAAGTTACATGTTTCAAGACTAGCATGTTTTGAAAAATATCTGTCACACTCCCAATACAGATCATCAGACTCTTTGTCTAGCAGACACTGAGACAATGTTATGAGTCTGACTTTGACAAGTGGTCACTGGAAAAAGAGATATTATGCAGCTCTACGAGGAAATTCTGCCATTGGTTGCCATCTTTACTGAGAACCAACAGTAATTTTTCATACAGCATAGTTCGCCTTCCCCCCACCACACATCACACAATCCAAAATCACAAGGCAATGGACTCTAGGAGTCATGTCATTCCACTTTAAAAACAACAAAAAATGTTTCCATGAGACAATCAATCTCTGTGGGTGTTTCCATGAGACAATCAATCTCTGTGGGTGAAGTGCCAAAACTGAAACTTCGCAAACTGCAACAGACCGTCTACAAAGAGGAGAGAGAACAGTCTTCAGCTGAAATGGCTGAAAAAATTTCCATGGCTGACAATGAACTGCAAAAACATGCCAAAGGCAGTGTTTTATCAAGTGGGAGAGAAAACTTGTTTTAGCTGTTCAAAACAACTTTCATTTTTTGTGAAAAACAACAAAACAAACATCAGTTAAAGAAAAGGGTTTGACTGCTTCCTTCTCTCTCTTTCTCTGTCACTGTGTGTGTGTGTGTGTGTGTGTGTGTGTGTGTTTGCATGTACGTTTCTGTTCTGAAATCACTGAGGGTAAGAGCAAAATCTTTCTGGGCAAGTGAATTTTCCAGAGAATTTCCAAACTGGGCAAGTGGGAAAAAAGTGAATGTCAAGCCCTCAACTGTTAACTGGACTAGACACCATCCACTGATGACTAGACACCATCCACTGATGACTAGACACAATCCACTGATGACAAGAAACCATCCACTGATGACTAGAAACCACCCACTCATGACTAGAAACCACCCACTGATGACTAGACACCATCCACTGATGACAAGAAACCATCCACTGATGACTATTAACCATCCACTGATGACTAGACACCATCCACTGATGACAAGAAACCACCCACTCATGACTAGAAACCACCTGCTGATCTCTGCACATGAACGGGTTAGAGAGACATGAGAAATGCTACATGGACAATGGAAAGAACTTAGTCCATCAAGTTCTTCACATCACACATACACACACACATGCACACTTACCGTGGTGACGATGAACAGTGACTGGTGTCATCAGCCAAATCCTCCCCCAATACGTCCTCACCCAAGTCAATGACGAGGATGTCGTTCTCTCCATCGTCTTCACACTCCATGTCCTCCTCACTGGCTGCCGGCTGCTGTCTGGTGCCCATGCCCTGTCCCTCCTCTGGTGCACTGGTTTTGGCTGAAGACCTGGGTCTGACCTTGACAGCCTGACTCATGGGGTCGCCGGAGGACCCTGGATGCTTTGTGGTGGAGCTTCCTTCACCGGCGGAAGATGGTTGGGTGGACGAGTTCCCTGCTCTATCCCCAGCACCCTCTGTCCTGTCCCCTCTCCCTGATGCTGGGGCCAGCCTACTGCCTGCCACAGGTCCTTCCCTCACTGCCTGTGTGTCTTTCTCAACAAACGTGCTGTTTGCTTTTGATTGGCCTTCCACGGACACCGCTGATGTTGAGGTAGCTGTTTCTGTGGTTTTTAAAACCTCTTTGGAAGCTATTGTCTGGCTGTATTCTCCACCGGCAGAACCAATTTCAGCTCTGTTGGCAGATGTTTGATTATCAAGAGATGCTACAGTTTGTCCCGATGCAGAGTCTATTGTGTTAAAGTGTGTCTGTGTTTCTTCAGCATGTCTGGTGTCTGACAGATCCTCTGAAGGAGTTTGTGAAGATGGAAGCACCTCTGTTTTGGCACCATTTTCAGACAGCAGTGGTGCTGCAGAGTCTGGTCTGTCAGCAGTATTTGTGGAGGACCCAAGGGCTCCTTCATCCACATCCACAAGCTGTTGCTGTGAGATCTGCTCCTCAGATGTTGAAACTAAACCGGATGAATCCATCTCGGCTGCATCCTCAAATGGAATTTCAATGTCTTCAATGGTGGTGCTGTCAGCTTCAGCGCTGGTCTTCTTGCTCCACCCTTCCTGGATGTACAGGTAGTCTCTGGCTCGGAGGAAACGAGCTTGGGGGGACAGCTGACCGTCTTCCATCAGCTCACTGCCTGGACCCAGACTGGGAAAGAAGTTGCTCATGCGGTCAAAGATGTTGCCCCGGTCCTCAGAGGACTTGGATCTCTCGCCAGTGCCAGTGTTCATTCTGATCAGCTCCTGGTCGTAGAAGTCAGGCAACTTCTTGAAGGACTTGGGACGATCTGGGTGAGTGGTTCTGCAGTGGGTGACAATGTCCTGGTGACTGCAGCCAAAGGCCTTGTCACAGAGGTAGCAGGTGAAGAGGCTGCTGTCATTGTGCAGGTCCCACACATGCTGGTGTGCGTCCTCCACCACGTTGGTGCAGTAGCTGCAGTGCGTGCAGGCAAACCGTCGCTGGGTGGCCAGAGGCGACGAGCTAAAGCGCTCCGGTCTCTGCCCAGACCGGTCCCCCCCGCTGACCACCAGGGAGATGATGACTGGCTGAGCTTCCTGCACCAACGAACTGTCGCCTGCCTGACCTCCAACCTCAGGGCCGTCAGCAGGGCCTGGCTCCTGCTGGCAGCCGTGTGGGGAGGCCATCACAGGCTCCTCAGTGTAGAGACTGGCTTCGTTGATGTCCTTGCTGATCCACACCTGGGGCTCTTTGCTGTGGTGGCTGTTCTTTACGTGGGTCAGAGCACTGATCAGCCCTGTGAACTCCGACTCACAGTAAGCACACTTGAAAGTTACTCCAGGAATGTGGCGATAGATGTGGGACTCAATCGTGCCTTTGTTAGTGGCTGAGAACTCACACTTTGTGCACAGATAGCGTGTGAAGGACGTTTTGTCAGTGGCAACACCATCGCTTTCTTTTCTGACAGGGAACACTTTCAACTTGCCAGGGGAGCTGTTTTTGTCTGAGGAGGATTTCACCAAAGCATGATGAGGTGGAGAGTATTGCGTCTTCTCTCCACCCTCGCTTGTGCTGGACTCCGCTGTTTGGGAAGGACTGCTGCTGACAGTTTTGTCCTCCTGGCAGACTGCGCGGTGATCGTGTTTGACCAGCTGGCCCTGGCGAGGTGTGTGGACCTGTGTGCAGGTGACCACCTGGCTGTGTGAGGAGACCGAAACAAAGCAGGATGAAGAGGACATGGTGGTTAGAGAGGTTACCGTCACCACGGAATCCGATGTGCAGGCAGTGCAGGCTGCATTAACAGACACTGCTGAGGTTACTGATGCAGAATGTCCTGGTGACCTCATTGTTTTGGGCCGGAAGCGTGGGCGTTGTTTTGAGGGTGGGATGGGATGCTGGTGGCTGCTCCTGTTCTGTATGAAGTCCACAAAGTTGCCCATGAACCCTTTTCCCCGCAGACTCTCCAAGTCCTGTGCAGACTTCTTGACGTCAGGCAGGGAGGACGATGCACTTGGTGTTGGCTGTGTCCCCCGAATTCTTTCTGCACACCTTTCTGACCCCTTCCATCCACCGTCAGGACCGGAAATGGACTCCTGTGCTCCATCCTCCTGCACTCTCCTCAACGCCATCAACTGTGAATTGTCAACCTGCCACACCATGCCGTCGTCATCTGGCTGGCAGTCATACATGTCATCTATGTAGTCGTCATCTTCCTCATCCACATCAGCTTCATCGCTGTCATAGGACACATCTGAAATGTATTGATCTGAAGTGTCAATGGAGTTCAGATGCAACTCCTTCACAAAGTCAACCAGCACCACTGAACAGGGTTTACATGAACCAACTGAATTCTGATTGGGTGTGTCACTGGCCATGGCCAGTTTTCCAAACAAGGCCTGCCTTCTCTTCAGCTTCCTGGCCACCCTTGTTGCCTCTTCCAGTTCATAGGCCTCCTCCTCCAGCTTTTGTCTCATGGCGATGATCTCAATGGGGGACCGAGTGGTCTTTGGCCGCAGAGCAAACGTCCTTGGCTCAGAAGGAAGAAGGGGCATGTTACGGATAAATGGAGGATCCTGCTTTGGGGAATTTGAGGTCCTCCTTCCTCCAAACTTAGAACTTGCTGGTCCAGGTCTGACATGAAGTTCTCGGCCAGTCTTAGAGGCTGGGCCCATCTTTCCACCCTTGCGCCTTCCACGCCCTCTCTTTTTTCTGGGTCCAAGTTTGGTTGTACAAAGAGAGAACGTGTCTGAAGCTTCATTTCCTTGGGAAGAATCAATGTCAACTGTGGCGAAGACTTCTGACGATGCACTTTTGCCATCTTGACAATGCGCATCTTGGGACCCTGACATGGATTCGTAATACTTCTCAGAAAATAAATCCTCAGGCCGAATCAAAGGGGGTGGTGATAGCTCTTCTGACCGACATCGCTCTAATCGACTGTCTTTGTAAGGAGACATTTCCGTGGTGATGTCTGGAGGCGGATCCTCACAATCAAT
Source organism: Babylonia areolata (assembly GCF_041734735.1). Classification (NCBI taxonomy): domain Eukaryota; kingdom Metazoa; phylum Mollusca; class Gastropoda; order Neogastropoda; family Buccinidae; genus Babylonia; species Babylonia areolata. The sequence goes on along the minus strand of NC_134904.1, from coordinate 40,819,277 downwards.
GCTTGATGACGCTGACAGAACGCCAGGATTCAAACTCTTCCCACTTTCTTGGACAAAGCCCACAGCGTCTTCCTTGTCCAAGGAACCTAAACCATCATGCGCCCATTCCTTTTTCTGAGCAGGCTCAGCAACTGATCCCGAGTTTGCCGTCTTGCCACTTTTGAAAACTAGTCTGGTGTCTGATATTGTGTCAATGCTATACAGTTTGTTGGATCTGGGTTTTGGTTCTTTTGTTTGTTGCGTTTCCTTGGCTTCCTGTTTGTCATCTTTGATTTTCGATCGCAGCAGCTTGCCAAGCGTTTTCAGTTTCTTCTTTTCATGCCAACTCATTATCCTCTGGGCTCCTTCGTCTGTCTGCAGGCGCTTCAGTTCTCGGCTGATTGCCTTCTGTTTTCGTTTAGCAATGGGGACGACCTGATGTTTTCTGTGTTTCTCATCCATTGCAGGCTCTCCAACTGACTGACCCTGACGATCTGGTGCTGATGCTTCATCTGCAGCACCCTGTTTTTCCTCTTTGGTGCCTTCTGGACCAGCAACACTAAGTGATGACCTGGGAAAGTCTTTCACAGATTCAGCCTCTGGCTTTGTCATGTCTGGCTGGTCAGCTTTATCATCACATTCCATTTTCTGAGTCTGATGAATGGTGGTTGAAGCTGACCTAGAGGATAAGCTTTCCTTTGTCTGGTCATGGTCAGTGGATGTGAGGTACAGCTTTGACTCATGGGTCTCCAAACTGGTGGTTGTGGACACAGCTTCTTCGCCCACATCTTGTGGCTGGGCAAGGGTCGCTGTGGTCTGCCCTTCAGCCTCTGGTTTCACCTTCTGTGGCTCCACTGCCTCCAGGTTGGACATCGAGTCATCTTCACACACCTGCTGGGCTGGACTCTTTGCACCTGGCCCTGTGCTGGCCTTAATCTCCGTCAAGGTGTGTGTCTCACCGTCCACAACGCTCATAGTGACATTGTCAGGGCTGTCTTGTGTTGTTGCTGCTGAAGGGTCAGTGGTGGTGGCTTGTGACTGAGCACTAAGTGATGATTCTGTACTGCTGGTGTGTGGCTGTAATGAAGTGTCTGGTTTCCCTTGTGACCCGTCCCCTTCACTGATGATGTCAGTCATCGTGTCTGACTCCTCAGGCACTGAGGGATCCTTGGGCTGGTTGCATGTGGAGGGTTCATCTGTCCTGTCATGCATGGGTGATTCTGTCTTATCATGTGTGGGTGGTTCTTTTGTTTTATCATGTATGGGTGGTTCTTCTGTCTTATGTTTGGCTGGTTCTGTATCATCTAGCAAGGATGGTTCTGTTTTACTATGCAAGGATGGCTCTTCAGTCTGATCATGCATGGGTGGTTCTGGTGGGTCAGACACGGATGATTCTGCCCCAGCACATGTGGTTTCTTCTTCTGCCTGTTCAGGCATGGCTGTTTCTTCTCCCTCATCCTGCAACACTTGTTCTGCCTGATGAGGCATGGGCTGGTCTGACTTCTCACCTGTGGGCTGCCCCACCTCACATATGGGTTCTTCTTGCACCTGATCACTAAGCATGGAATGTTCTGTCTCATCACATGTGGACTGTTCTTCTGGCAGATAATGCTTTGATGACATTTCTAACTGGTTCTGCACATACAACTGTTCTGAATCTTCTCCACCTGATCCAGTCTTGTCTTCCATCTCATGGTCCCTTGCAGAGGCTTCAGTTGGAGGTATCGCAGTATCTGCTTGCTGTTGCCCATCAAATGGCTGGGCTGGGCTGGGATCAACTCGGGTTAGGTCCTCAGCTGTTGGCTCTGCGGTGGACAGGGGTTGACAGGCATGAGCCGACTCACCCCCTGAGGCATCAGTTTCAGACTGGACTAGCACGGGTTCACCAACTGCAGGCACAGAACTCTTTTCACTCACACACTGATCCCCTTCTGCTGGTGGGGTGGCCGTGGCAGGTTGTGGGGACTGCTCAGTGGGTAGCCGGTCACCAAGTGAGCCAACCTCGGCTTCACATTCTGGGCTGTGATCTGGAACCACTGTCCTGCTGGACACACAACTGTACGAGTGTTCATCATGAGCAGCTGCACCAGGGTCTCTGCTGGGAATGAGCACAGAGTGAGACCCACCTCCCACAGTTACCATGGTTTCGGTTTCTGTGTGGACAGTGCCAGAGGGGGCTGAGGACAAGGGAGTGGCAGGCTTTCCTGATGCCTCACCTTTTTCCTGACACCCATCCACAGAGTCCGCTGAAGCACCAGACACTGATGACTGTTTCCTGAACCTGATACTGGAGCTCAGAGCTGCCTGAGACTGCTTCGGTAATTTTCCGCTTGCCCACCGCGACTTCTTTAACTGTCTCCTGCTTTCCCTCTTCATCCGCACAAGAGTTCTAAGCGGGTTGCTTTTGTTTCTGTGAGACATTCTGTCTGACCTGTTCCGTCTGCCCCCTTTGCTGAGTGCTTTTTCTTTCCCTGCAGGTTTGCTTGCTGTATCAACCCAACCACCTTCTGTATCAACATCCACATTCACATAAGACCTGTTGGACACTCTCTCACTCTTACTCAAGCTGTCACCGTTTCCTCTGGAAGAAGACTGTGTGGCAGGGGACCGCTGGGACTGACTAGCATTCAGTGGAGGCCTTCTCCGCCTGCCTTTCTGTCCTACAGACTTGCTGTCTGTCACACTGTTGGTATCCCATGTGCTGGACCCACTGGGATTGTTCATCTCAGAGTCAGACTCTTGCACAGACTGGCTCCTGTCTCCTGATGGCGAGATCTTTCTTGGACGCCCAGGTCCACGTCTCCCAGGAGTGCTACGCTGAACGTTTGGTGTTTCTTTTGCTACATGCTGTTTCACCCGATTCAAGCGAAATCTTTTGTTCGGAGAGCCTTTTGGTCTGCCTGGCCCACCACGCCTCACTCCCACCACCCGAGGACCAGCAGACTGCCCTGACCCAGGCCCGGAAGTCGCTGACTGTTGCTGAGGGTCTGCCGGCACATTTGTGCTGGCGGTGGAGGTCTCTGAGAACTGGTCTTTACCCTGGCTCTGCCTCTCACTGTTCTCTGCACGAGTGCTGACCATTTCCACAGATCTTTTTCCCTTTGATCGAGGCAAAGTCCCAGGGCTGCTTTCCCTGCTGACAGCAGGACTGTCTCCTAAAGCAGTCTGCCGGGCAGACCTGCCAGAGAGTAAAATGTCTGGCATCTGGTGGGTGGAACTGTCCTGCAGTCTGCTCAGTAGCCTTCTCTTTTTCAGGGCTGCACCACCTTTCCCGGGGCTGACTGAACGCTTTCTCCTCAAGGAACTGTAAAACATTTTTGTGAAGGCGGCACAACTGACATCAGACGCTGATCCACTCTTTGGATTCACAGTGCTGTCCAAGGGCTTTCCAGCACTGCCACTGCTGGTGGGAGTGCCTCCCTTGTTGGATCGAGTCTGTTTGAGGACTGGCGGGGACTGGGACTTGTACAGCAAGTTGTCCAGTGAGGAGCTGCGAGACAAATCTCCAGCCTTGGGTGCCACCGTTTTGTTTCTGGACCGCACATCTGTACCACCTGGGCTGCTGCTTCGACTGTGGGCAGCTGTCTTGATCTGTCCTAGCACTGAACCTCTGTCTCTGACCACAGACTCCACTGACCTGGAACTCCCTTTCACTGCTGGTTTGTTTTTGGATGTCTTTGGCGTGGTGGTTTTTTCTTTCGATGCTGCTGCTCCTTCCGTATCCAAAACAATGCCTGCTGCACTGCTCTTCCGTCTGGTCAGGTTAGTGTTCCTGGCTACAGGTGTCTGGATGCTTGGTTTATTCTTGGCTTGGCTTGCTTCACTGGAGGGCTGACTTCTTCCTTCGGCAGTTTGATCTCCATCCTTCTCACCATCCACACCTGCTGCTGATGCAGAAGGCACTTTCTTAAACCGGCCCCTTTTGGCTGGAGGTTCATCATGCTCAGAGACATTTTCCACATTAGTGTCCTCATCTGGAGCTGAATCCACATCAGATGCTGAAACCCTCCGGCCTCGGTCTCGATAGACCAGCTTGGCTGTACCCCTACTGCTGAGTGGAGCAACTGCAAATCCTCTGCCTTTTGAATGTGTAGCAGTATGTGGAATGGTCCTAGCTCTGAAACTGCCTCTCCCAATAGGTCTCCCTCTCTGGAAGCCTTCATGCACATCTGTGGGCTCTGTCTTAGTTTCTGGCTGCGAGGTGCTGGTATCAGGGTTGCTCTTTCTCCTGGAGCTGTAGATGGAGGTGGAAAACCTCTTGGACGTCTTTGGTAAAATGGAAAGCATGCCTGCCGTGGGAGTGTCTGGACTGTTGACAGGTGTTCTGCCGGTCTTCGTCCCGACTGTGCTTCCACCAGTGTCGCTATCACCGCATGAGGGAGAAAGTTGAGTGTGCAACCCAGACTTGGGTTTTGTAATGCTCTTCTTCAGCCGTGTGTAACTCCTGTCTGCTGTCGATTCTTCACCTGAAACTGCCCTGGAAGCACTCCCAGGACGGCTGCTGCTTTTCACAGTTCGTTTGATCGCTGTTCCAATCTGCACCGGGGATGGTTTGGAGGAGTGAGCGGTCTCTTCAGAGAGTGTGCCCTCCTGTCTTTTTCTTCCTGTGGGTGTTGTCACTTCACCAAGTGTGAGCACCTTAGAAGCTTCAACTGCTTCACTGGCACCCGGGGAAGCATCGATACTCTCAGCACTCTTCTTCTTGATGTTGCGTGTCCCAGCCACACTGGGTGCCGAGGCACCAGGCTTGAAGTCGATGTGCAGTTTTTTCAGGGCTCTGTACACTTTCTTCTCCTGAGCCAGCGCCGTCGCATCCAGATGGAGTCCGTCATCAACAGCTGTTTGCTTGCCTCCCTTTTTGATGCTCCCTGCAACACACACTGACCAAACTGAGGTACTGCTAACATACTGTACACACCTCAGGACTGGAGGTACTGTTAATTCCCTGCAACATACAGTACTTTTAATTCCCTGCAACATACAGTACACACCAAACTGAGATACTGGTAATATCCTGCAATATACCGTACACACTTAACTGTGGTACTGTTAATTCCCTACAACATACTGTACACACCTAAATGAGGTACTGTTAATTCCCTGCAACACACACTAACCAAACTGAGGCACTGCTAATTCCCTGCAACATACTGTACACACCAAAATAATGTACTGTTAATTCCCTGCAACATATACACCAAACTGATGTACCGCTAACTCCCTGAGTTTTGCCACAGGTTGACACACCCACACATGGACACCCAGACAACCAAAACAAGGTTATTACATAGACTCACTTTGTACGTACACAAGTGAAACAAACAAACACACCAAAAATGAATGAATCTGAAGTGAGGTTTTTCACACAATGACTATACTGTGAAAGACTTAGTTCGTTAGGTAAACAGGCTGCTTTGTGTTCTCTTTGAGTCTGTGTGTTCTCTGTTCATTCTTTCTTGCTGCTCACATCCAGCCAGTCACACAGGGCCATATCAGGCTCTAAAACTCTGAATATCATTCTGCTGGTCTTCACTCAACAACAACAACAAAAAAACAAAAACAAAACAAACAAACAACAAAAGTCGACCCCTAACAGAAAATTAGGCAATACTATTCATGTACATTAACCAGGAACATGCCTCTAGCAATATCCATTCCATACCCATGGGCAAATTTGAATTTCTTGGACTGATCATTTCCAAAGATTTGAAATGGGAGAAAAATACGGAAAAAATTGTTAAGACAGAACAACAGCGCCTCTACTTTCTTTGGCGCCTCAAAAAGTTCGGAATTAAAAAAGAAATCATGGCTGATTTCTACCGAGCAGTCACTGAAAGTGTGCTAACCTTCGCTATTAGTTTACTGTTTGGTAAGGAAACATTTCCAAGGCAGAAGTTGCAGCCCTGGACAGAATCGTAAAAACTGCCACCATGATTACCAGGGCTGATCTACCTTCTCTAGTTATATATCATAAGTGGCTACTCAAAAAAGCAAAATCAATCAGCCAGGATGAATCACATCCAGCTTTTGGGATCTTCGAGATGCTCCCCCCTCTGGTCGACGTGTACAGAAGTATATGGACGAAAACCAATCGTTTTGCCAATAGCTTTTTCCCCAAAGCAGTCAATGCCCTGTCTCACGAACAAATCCAGTATGATTAAATAGAATAGTGCAATTAACAACCATTTACCTGAAGATAGTCATCAGCCCAATCCACATGTAATATGCAGCTTCTGTTCAAACGTGTGTTTGTCTGTGTGAGTATGTGCGTGTGCGTGTGCATGCATGTGAGTGTGCATAAGTTCTTGCACTGATATGCACATGTACGTATCCTAAATTCTACTGTGTTTGCGTATGATTTTCGATTTATGTTTGTAGCTTTTTTTATGTACAGTGAAGTCCGGCTGTAGTGATAGACCCATGTAGTGATAGTCCGGCTGTAGTAATAGAATTTCTGGGTCCCGGTCCCAGTTGTTCATGTTCTTTGTTAACTTAGTCCGGTTGTAGTGATATTTTTCAGGCCGGATATAGTGATAGTCCGCTTGTAGTGATACTATTTTCAAGTCCCGGGGAAGCTAAAGTCCGGCTGTAGTGATAATGTTCGAGAGTAATCTCCCTTTACCAAAATGGCGAGCAAACGCCAGCAACGCAATGTGCTTACCCTGAAGCGGAAGATTGATCTCTTGAAAGACATTGAAACAAAACAACGTACACAGACGGAAATAGCGAAGAAGTACAAGGTTGCACAGTCAACAGTATGCACTATTGTGAAAAATGGTGAACAATTAAAGCAGAAGTTTTATAGTGGTGAGACGAGTGCGAAGAGGAAGCGCGAGAGATGCCCTGGGGAACCGAAAGTAGACAGTGCACTGTTGGATTGGTTTCGAATGGCAAGGGCCAACAACATGCCAGTCAATGGCTCTGTGTTGCGGTTGAAGGCAGAACAGTTTGCCAAGGAAATTGGGTTGAGTGACTGGACATGTTCCGAAAGTTGGGTTAAGCGCTTCACTGCTCGACACGGCATGACGTTCAGAAAAATCAGCGGTGAGAGAAACAGCGTTGATGAGTGTGCCACAGATAGTTGGGTCAGTGATGTCCTTTTGCCTCTTCTAAGCGAGTATGATGAAAATGACATTTTCAACATGGACGAAAGTGGACTTTTTTGGCGCCTGCTGCCAGACCGCACATTTGAATTCAAAGCAGAAAAATGTCATGGGGGGAAGTTATCCAAAGAAAGAGTCACAATAGCGATGTGCTGCAACATGACAGGGACTGAAAAACGTCCTCTGCTGGTCATTGGAAAATTCCGTTGCCCTCGCTGCTTTAAAGGGATAAAGAATTTACCAGTGACATATGAAGCCAGCCCACGCACGCACGCACACACACACCGGCTGTTGAACTGCTAGGACGGGGGTAGGTTAACACAGGACATTTAGGTTAACAAAGACGACAGAAGAAACGTCACAAAACGAAATCAATAGTGGTTCCAAAATCACCTTATTACTGCCTTGAAGCTAGTTTACCAAATGTGCCGCCGCATGTAGCAATAAAAGCTTTGAAGATATCACTACAACTACAAGCGATTGGCCGGATGTAGTGATAAAACCTACAAAAATATCACTATAACCGGACGTCCGGATGTAGTGATAAAACCTACAAAAATATCACTATAACCGGACATCCGGATATAGTAATAGTCCGGATGTAGTGATAAAAAAATTTGGTCCCGAGGGCTATCACTACATCCGGACTTCACTGTACTATCCCCCCCCCCAATATTCCTTGTGACCCCGGTACAAGTCGTAATAAAGATTAATTCTTTTCTATTCTATTCTATGGGCAGGTGACAAAAATTAAACAAAGATCCACGAGTGCATAATACAATACACACATACACAAAACAACAAATGAAGATATGTACATTCAATATTAGGAAATCACCACTGGATACAGAACTGACCAGCAGCCTTCTTTTTCAGTGTTCTGATGGCCCGTGCCTTGGGACTGTTGGCTGGCTGGGATCTAACAGCCACACTACTCTCCCCCTTCCTGGACACAGCGGCAACACCTGCTGGCCTTTTGCCAGAGAACACGTGGCGCACTCTGTTGACGTTCAGCGACGGTCTGGCACGCCTGCTACCACTGGGGCCTGTGGTGACAGGGGCTCGGTCTTTCTTCTGCAAACACAATGTAAAGCATGATCTATTTATTACTCATCTTTTCTGCTGAAACAACAAACACAATCATGGAGTAAATAACAATCCTGATCATAAGGTAAAAAAACAAAAAAAAACAAACAAACTATTGCCTGTTTGAAATTACTTGATGAATAAAAAAAAATTGTCTGATAATCACTTGATGAATAAGAAAACTTCAGTCTAATATTAATAAGTAATACTTTTCTCTGTGCTTAAAAAAAAAAGAAAAAAAAAGAGGTTACATTCCTTTGGGTTCAACTTTAATGTTGATAGTAATGACACCCATATCCAGCGTTATCTGGCTGAGGGGTATCACTATCCTTGGAAACTGGGGAGTGGACAGACCTACTAACACCATACTACTAATCACCACAGGAATGACAATATATATGATATATACCATGATTGGTTGTGAAAATGTTAATTTATACGTCAGGTTGCCAGGTGGGGGTGTCTGTGATTCAAACTCCTATTTACTGTCATGATCATGAATGCCTGCTTGGGGAGTTCAACTCAGCTAACCAGGCACCCAGATCCTCTTGAATTTCCATAAGGGATGTGCCATGTTTGACTGCAAGCCACAACAAGTGACGGCCATTTCAACCTTGAGACTCAACTGGCCTTCCACCCCTCATTGCCATCTGTCGAGAAGTAGTAGTAGTAGTAGTGGTGGTAGCGTTCAATTTAGTGTCTTTCCACTTTGATGTTGGATGAACCATCTGCCGAAGTCTCTAGTTCAACAACTGAACAAGTGAGCATTTCACTATACCCTTTCCTCTAAAGGAGCACAGACTGGCCATCAACGACTTCACAGGACTCCACTCTGGGCTGTCCTTTCTGCATCTGCCCAGTTGGTCCCTTGTCTTTTTTTTTCTCGGACTAAATGTCTTGTCTCCAGCTGTTTCTTGGCCCACTCCTCTTCTTCTTCCCCTGTGGGTTTCAGGATGTGCTGGATGTAGGCCTTCTGAGGGTGTGTCCCATCCAGCCCCACTTCCTGGCACCTGTCTGGCCTGCTCACTTTGTCTGGCCACGGCCACTACTGGATGGTTTTTGTTTTTTGTTTTTTTGTTTTTAAATGCATCTTAGACAAAGGCAAACGAATGTCTGAATCTGTACCTGTATCTTTAACAGTGTCACCACACAGCAGCAGCTCCCAAAGACTAGGGAACAAAGCCCCATGCAGAAAGGGATATCCCTCCTAAAAACAGGGAGAGAGAAAGAGAGAGAGAAAAACCCTACCCCTGAAAACAACAACAAAACACACAATCAAATACAACAAAAATCCTGGGCATTATGAGCTCTCTACTCTTTGCTTTATGCCCAAGCAAATTTTAGATAGTTTTGAGAAACCAAACAACCTTTCAATCTTATTTATAAATTTGTAGTGAAAGTTTGTTCATCAGACATAGTTAATGTGCATCATTATCCTCAATAGCCTGAAGCTGACCAAGCTCTTGCATCACCTGATGAAAGCACTTATCAGTAAACTGGGTATCAATCTATCATGTCTTAAAACATGCATATGATCTGGGTTGGTCATGACATCACTGGTCAATGTTTCCTTTCTAGCTGCTCACATTGATTCATGTTTACACAATTACAGATCACTGCTTTCTCAGTTCATGTAAAGTTTAGTTGAAATTCGACTGACAGACAGTGTTGTGTGTGTGTGTGCATGTGCATGTGGTGTGTGCGTGCGTGTGTGCATGCACAAAGCAGTGTGAGTGTGTGAACAATGTGTGTGTGTGTGTGTGTGTGTGTGTGTGTGTGTGTGTGTGTGTGTGTGTGACTGAGAGTGTGTGAGAGAGTTGTGTGTATGTGTATGTGTAGATCACTGCCTACATCCATGCAGGCATTGAGAAACACTGTGAGACAGTGAGCAAGCCAGATCCTTGGATACAGAGGCAGCATCTCAGAGGGAGGTTGGGGAGAAAGGATGGAGAAAGTAAAGGGGGCAGCACTGACATACAAAAGAAGACAATGACCAGTTTTGGAAAGTTGTAACCTTCAAATGTGCATGATCACTTTCACCTTGCTCCAATTTGTCCACTGTGCCAGATACATTAAAAAGAATGCTGACTTGTTAAATGCAGTTGGCACGATAGTGAATACAGGGCATGTCACACAGAATTTTTAAAAACATGAAGTATTTTATTCTATAAAGAGAAGCCTGAAACAGCTAACTTCTTACACATGTCATATACCATCACAGATACGCCATTTAAAAAAAAAAAAAAGTTTTCTGTGCAAGTTTGTAGTTTACCAAAATTCATGGTTTAATTATAATCATCTGAATACAATCAAGGGAGGTACACATTTTGACTGTCAACCAATTACCATGGCCTATCATAGCATCAACAACATCACAATCAGTTTAAAAGATGATCCTGTGTGGAAGGGAAACCACAACTCAAACGGAGTGCAAAAGTAGCAACGTTCAATTCTTGGAACAAGTGATGTGTCTCTAAAATTAGTAACAGAGACATGTGCAGTGCACATGACTAGATGAACACACATATTAATACCAGCACAGGGTGAACATCCATCAATATATAATGTAAAAGATACTTCATTCCACACATCCACTGGGCTGAATTACAAGTTACAACACACCCGAATTCTAAGTTCTTTCCTTTGTTCATGGAAAAGTGTACACACGGTTGACATATCTCCATTAAAAACATGCCTGCTTTTCATTTTTTGACAGCATAGCATTTATATCCATTCTTCTCCGTACGCTGAATCAAGCACTTTTCGGAGTGCTTGGGATTTCAGCAGAGTGTGGTGTGTTTGTGTGCGTGTGCATGTGCGTGTGTGTATTTGTGAGTGTGTGTGTGTCTATGACAGTATGAGTACGGATCAGCATTTTGTACTTTTTGTGCCAGTGGTTTTCAACTGTTAGCACAGCTTGCATTCTTTTTCCTGTTAATTATTAGCTTATCAATATGACTTCGTTTACTTTCACTTGGGCCACATATACTAAGGCTACCACCTTGATACACACTTTGCAGAGTTTGATGCAAAATGAATGGATGCTTAATAAGTAAAATGTAAGTAAAAACATGCTTACCGTCTTTGCACACTTCAATAATCTTGAACGAAGCTGTATGCTGAGAGCAAATGTAAAATACTATCTTTAAAAAACAAACAAACAAAAATAAACAGCCAGTAAATAAGGCAAAGGATCGCTTTTACACGTAGAACACCCCCTATCAAATACAGTCGGTCTGTCCTGAGCAAGTTCAATAACAACATCAGTTTAAAACTTCGGGTTCCATGGCTGCTTTGTCACGGCAAAATGAGCAGCACAAAATCGTGTCTGTGTGCATAATGTGTACTGAAAAAGAAACGGGGGGAAAAGCACCTCCCTACTCTTCCTCGAGAAACCTACAGCGCGACATCGGACAAGCGTGTTGTGCTGTGATCAGCCGAGACAGCCGCTGCGATGTATGCAAATTCTGGGCCTTGTGCCGTCAGCCAACTGTTATCGCTGGGTCTTTCGTTGCCTTCGCGAGACACACATCTAAATCTTAAAGGGACCCAATACATTCGCGGGCGTCGCAGACTTGTTTACTTACTCTTGTCAGACAATCAACTTGCATAATACGACTTACCCTTTTCATTTTAGGATTTGTCTAGAAGTCTCAGCAGTCTCATCCGCTATGCTATCGTTATGGCGGTAGATTGACACAATCTGGGGGCAGCGGAACTACGTCACAGCATGTAAACTTGAGGTACTGAAAGGGTTCACACTTAACAAAATTTTATTTTATGAGAAATCAACAAGGATGGATCTGTGAGTGTGATGAAACAAAACTCGCACACGATTTCTGTAAGTTCGTGTTATGCGACCACCCATTATTGTTTGCAAAGAGAAATGTCATAACATATGACAGCATTCGAACCTTGCTGAGCTCACAGGAGCAAGCTTCCATTTCCATAGCTTTGTGTGACCATTGAATAGTGAACGTGATCGAGGAAGAGGACCGAAATTAAAACTGGCGTCGTAATTGCTTACGAACTGCGTAACCACTAATGCTGTAAGCCTTTTCCAAGCCAAAAATAGTTAAGGATGAGTCAAACATACTTTGTTTGCGTGTATGCCGCAGCAGGCTATCTATCACTTTGTAAAAATACGGCGGGGAATGTGATGTGGGCGGGGTGGGAAAGCGGCAAGAGCCCCACACTACACTGATGTGCACTGAGGTCCACAGAGAGTGGGAAGGCTCATGGCTCTGATGAGGAACATCAGTGAAGAGCTTGATGGTTCGGTGTCAGTGTTTGTGTGAGTGACTGAAAATAAACTGATCAAAGATCATTATGAGAGAGAGAGAGAGAGTGTGTGTGTGCGGTGTGCAGTGCGCGTGCGTGGGCACGTCAACTGAGACTATACAGTGATTGAGTTTGTCCCTTTGAACCGTAATCCAACTTGAAACCGCTGCTACATAACATATTATGGAAGCATATTATGTCAGTATATTTGCGAAGTCCCTCACAGTGATCGGAATTTAGTTCTTTATCCGGGGACGAAAAACTGATAATTATACCCGGGCCAGCCTGAGAAATCACGGCTGACATTCACTCGGTCAGTGCCGTCAGAAGATCGCTGCTTTGCATTGTATGGGATCCTTTATTTGCAACAGTCAGTATACCATGCTTAGAGGGTCCGTTTAATTATATGCCTACTATAACTGAAAGCGGCCGGTCGAGCCCGGTTGTCGTCGCGTTTATTCCACTGATGCGATCCTAGTCGCCGTTAGCCGGCAAACTTATACACTAAAAATGTTTCAGTTTCAGTTCAAGGAGATGATAAAACGTGGGGATCGCCGCACGGCGAACATCTGTTTGAAAACAAAACAAAAAACAAACAAACAATGAACCCCCCCCAAAAAAAAAACAAAACAAAACAAACAAAAACAACAACAACAAACAAACAAAAACAAACTAACAAACAAAAACAAAACAACAACTGAAAAACAACACTAAACAACAAAAACACTGACCACTGCAATGAGTTGCCTGACTGACCTGCTCTTAAACCCAAGTTAGTGCCGGCGATGGTCAGGCTTCAGTTGAGAGTCTACAAACATACTTACTATATGAACTTGAAGAAAAAAACTGAGGAAGTTAAACCGAAAATAAATAAACGCATTAATAAACTCGGACAAACAAAAACATAAGTAGTAAATGTAGTAAACTAAAGAAATTAATGAATAAATAAATTATGACACAGAAACACTAGTATAGTTGTAATGATAACAAGAAATATAAACACGAGACAAATAATTTACATCGATCTAGTAAAATAAGAAATGTAAATTGAAAGGCCATCGGCTACTGATACAATCAGATGACAGGACCCGACTCAGAACAAAGTCCCATTCAGAACTCAGTGACGGCTCAATGGACAGCCATTCGCTCCATCAGTCGTTGCTATGCACGACAACTGATTACTGAGGCAAGGGAATTAAGTCACCGATCGTGAAAACAGCGCTACTCATTATTGAGTTATCGGCGTGACCTCAGAAGAAGAAGAAGAAGAAGAAGAAAGACTAAATTCTTCAGTTTTAATCGTCTCTGGTAGCTTCATTTTCAGTTTCAAGGATTGAGGTGTCAAAGCGTGCGGAGTGATCCATATACGCTACACCACTGTACTGAAAACAACAACAACAAACAAGAAGAAGAAGTAAATAGGGAGATGACTGATGTTTGACGTTGCATCCCATGTTGTGCCGGGGTTGTGAGGCCCGCCTTGGGGGCCCATCCTACACGGATTTGCCGTGTACATTAACTATAAAAAGAAATGAAATAAATAAACAAAGATAAAGAGATGCGTAAATGCACCTCCAATACTGAAGTGAAAGATCACAGAAGGAAAAAGTGATTACTTGAAATAAGCTTCTTAGCTCTCCACTGAAACACAAACCGAAAGCAACTGACTGTGGGACAGAAAGAAGACGCCTGATACCGCCCGCTGTACACGCGGTTTCATCTCAACCCATCCAGTACTTGTCACCTCAGTCACTGAGCACTGAGGACTCTCAACAACTTTGGACGCTGTTGCCGGGAATGTTTATTTCCTCATGCAGCCCCTAAGTTACAAACTACACAGTTACACACACACACACACACACACACACACACACACACACACACACACACACACAAAGGATGGGCACCGTGTGATCCTAAAAAAACCCCTGATGTATAAGTACTTTTAAAAATTCATACAACAGCCATTACGGATACAAATAATCATAAATTTGTATACTGGGAAGTTACAACATTCTATAAGTTGCTCAGTCAGTCTTAATATTGATGATTGCACATCAAAATAATAATGGCCAGAACAATAAATATTCATTCACACATTGATTTCATTGCGGCGGTAGTATAATGCTTGCACAGTATAGTTTGCATCGAAATAGTTTCATAACTACTCATTCACACATATTATCGGAATCCATGTGACATTATTATAATGATTAGTCGGCTTGTAAGCCTACCAGTTTTACGGATGATAGTAGTGCCCGCCGGACTATGGCCATCAGAACAACGGATCAAGGTGGCATCTGCTGTCCCAACTGTCTGGGCAAAAATTTGATTTTCGTGGAGACAGTCTTGCCAGAGTTACATCCCCATACTCTCGGCCGGCCAAGCTGGCTTTAGGACAAGCGGTCGGCGGCATTGGGATGGTTCCTAAGGCCAACTAGTCCCAAAGGTGGCAGCACTAAGAGCCAGTGCAGTCTTACATGTGGTATGCAAGCTTACGTGTGGTGTCCACGTGTCACTGAGTCTTCCAGCCGAGTTTGGATTCCACCACTGATCTAAAAATAGGAGGTGCAAAGAGGATGGAGTAGGCCACGTCAGTGAGCACGTGACAACTGACAGGCCGAGATATCATGTAGCTAAGGGAGTGACAACGAAAAACTGTGAAAGAGATTAGCGGGCTTTAAACCAATCAGTCAATCAATTTACATGTTGACTTCGCGATAGAGCCAAAACGAGGCTCATGTCTGAACACGAACAGTACACCTGCACTGTAGCCGGCCCGTGCTCCAAGTGGCTCGCGCCACATCCTGACCACGTGACCTCCATTGTATGCTAATCTGACTCTCTACTCTCCCTGCTTGGCGCCAGTTGGCTTTGCCGCTCAACCGGCCCCACCTCCCCCACTCCACTTCATCCAACCCTCCGGCCCCAGTCCCCCCCAAGCCCCCCCCTCCCCCAACCACTCCCCTCCATTGCACCCCGTTGGGCCTCAGTTGTTGTGACTTGAAGAACTATGATGTGCATAGTGGCCATGCACACCGTGACCGAACTGAACTGACACCACCACTACCACCAGCACTGCTGCTACTGTTGATTATGAAAACGATACTGCTACTACTACTACTAAGAGGTAGAAAAAGAAGAAGAAAAAGAAGAATATGATGATGATGATGATGATGATGATGATGATGATAGTGATTCTATTTCATGCATGGGATGAAATGAATTAAAGCAACCACTGCTGACATCAGCTGAAGGAACCCCTCGTCAGCATACCGTTGTCTCAACAGTGACCGCAGCACACACACGCACCGTCCGCGGCAGTTTCCTGGCTAAGCAAAGCCCAAATAGTAAGGAATGGTAACTCTCTCCGTACACAACTTCGTCGTGCTGCTTACGCTACCGATTCAGCTAGCACACAGGTAAATGAAAGGTGCATTGGAACAAACCCAGACACTTCCTCTAATGTCCATTTTCTGTGCTGTTTCCTGCCAGCAGCTGGGAAGTGTTCTAGATCCGTGTCACCACTGCCTTCAGCCACGCTTATACCTTGTGCACCGTACCGCATTTGGTGGATATGACTACCGTCACAAAAATATCAACAAAAAACACACTGCAGCAGCAACACCAGCAGCGACAAGAACAACAAAGCAGCTGAAAGAAGAAGAAGAAGAAGAAGAAAAAGCACACACTCACACAAAAAGCATCATGAAGACAGACAATGAAAGGAAGGCCAACTATATAAAATTTAGGAATGTCGCTTTCCACTGACGTGGTTATTACCGAACACTAAGCGGGATTATGATGAAGGCTTTCAGCAAACCATGCACATACACATGAATTTATCGTGGGAAATTGATTTAATTAATTAAAACAAAACCCACAATTAAGTTCTAAATATTACTCAGTAAAGACCCTATAAATATACTACTGATACGCATGCAAATGGCGCCGTAGCAGAATTGATAAGGTGTTGGATTTCAGTGTTGACCGTGCAGTTACGGTGATCAGAGGTTGGCATGGTGTTGTGAACTCTCGAAAGGCGCTTCACTCCGGTTTCAATGGGTGACCTGAATTCAGTTGGTGAAGGTGAAAGCAGAGGAAAGAGATGGGTGATTGGGCCCCACTTTCTATTGGCCTACCGAGCCCGAGACACAGTACATACATGTCAGTTCACTGCCTCGATAGCCACGAAAGGCAAAGGGACCTGAAACTTTTCAGAGATCACATTACTTATGCATCAGTGCGTCGTACCGCTATTTCCTGATGCAAACTGAACAGAACCTATCTATCTAATCTATCTATATATCAGAACCTATCTATCTACCTGTCTGTCTGTGTATGAGTCTGTCTGTCTCTGTCTGAGTCTGTAAGTGTCTGTCTGCATGTATGAGTCTATCTGTATGCATGTATGTATGAGTATGTCTGTCTATCTGTATGTATGTATGAATCTGTTTGTCTGTCTGTCTGTATGTACGACTCTATCTGTCTATATGTATGTATGTATGTATGTATCAGTCTGTCTATCTGTATGTATGTATGTATGTATGTATGTATGTATGTATGTATGTATGTATGTATGAGTCTGTCTGTCTGTCTGTCTGTCTGTATGTATGAATGAATCTATTTGTCTGTCTGTCTGTCTGTATGTATGCATCTATCTATCTATCTATCTATCTATCTATCTATCTATCTATCTATCTATCTCTTTTGACACCTCGATCAGCTGCACGCAGGACATGGAAGAGAACCTTTAAAAACTTTTTTTTCTCTCTCTTCTTTTTCTTTTGGTGCTTACACACATCTGCTTGGCAGATGTGGTGTAGCGTATATGGTTTTGTCCGAACGCAGTGACGCCTCCTTGAGCTACTGAAACTGAAACTGAAACTTACACATGTTTTCTTCACTGGGGATTTTGTGTCGCTGCACCTATTACCATGAATATAGGACTATGTGCTTTATAAACATGGACATCTGACCTTCAACCTTTAATTGGAGTGTACGTTGAATGTGATGCTACGTCTGTTTGATTTTTGTACGACCAGGAGGATTAACATCCAAACGACCAAACAACGACTCGGACATCAACAACATAAGGAGGAGGAGGGCGAAAAGGATGAAGGTAATAAGTAAATAAATGAATACATGACAGATAGATGAATAAAGAGCAAGAAAAAATAAACAAAAACAAAACAAAAAACAAAACAAAAAACAAAACAAAAACAACAACAACCAAAACCAAAAAACGTAGATTAAAGTCTCAATAGCACAAATGTCATTTCAAGTGCTTTTAATTCTTCTTCTTCTCAGTACTGCTACTACTATTACTACTACTACTGCTGCTGCTACTACGACGACGATGATGATATATGATATGATATGTACATATAAATAAATAAATAAATACATTATATGTACATTACATCATATTATATCTTTCCTCTTCCGTCCGTAATCTTGGTGTGACACTCGACCAGTCTCTTTCCTATCAGCAGCATGTTGCAAATGTATGCAAACTGTGTTTCTTTGAAATTCGCAGAATTGCATCCATTCGTCATCTCCTGACTGAAGATGCAACCAAAACTCTCTTCTGTGTCTTTGTGCTGTCCTGCCTGGATTATTTGTATTTCTTTTTCTTTTATCACATCAGATTTCTCTGTGTGAAATTAGGGCTGCTCTCCCCAGGGAGAGCGCGTCGCTACACTACAGCGCCACCCCCTTTTTTTTGTATTTTTTCCTGCGTGCAGTTTTATTTGTTTTTCCTATTTGTAATTCCCTACTTGTTGGTTCACCCACCTAGCTCACTGCTGGGCTTCAGAAAGTCCAGAACTATGCTGCTCGTCTTGTCTTTTGTTCCTGAAAATTTGATCACGTCTCTCCTCTTCTTCATGCTTTACACTGGCTCCCAGTACAAGAAAGAATTATTGACAAAGTCGTCTCTCTTTGTTTCAAGTCCATTGAGGCTTCTGGTCCACAGAATCTTTCTGATCTCATTCATCCTTACATACCCTCACGCCAACTCCGCTCTGCTTCTGACACCCGTATGATTAGGATCCCCCAAGCTCGAACCAAAATGTATGGCCAACGCAGTTGTTCATTCCAAGCCCCCTTTCTTTAGAATCGACTTCCTCAGCCTCTCCGTCACTCATCTTCACTGCACTCTTTCAAATCCAGTCTGAAGACCCACGTTTTACTCTCCTGATTATATTCTCAGCAGCTCATCCCTTTCCAGTATGAACTAAAATGACTGTTTGTGAGTGAGGAAGTTTTGATAGTTTCAGAATTTGTTGGTAGTATTTTTGATTGTGTACTATTTACGATTGTATCCTATGACTTATGTGTGTGTGTGTGTGTGTGTGTGTGCGCGTGTGCTTGTGTGTATTGTGTGTATGTGTGTGTATGTGTGTGTGTGGGGGGAGGGGGGGGGGGGGGTGTTGGGGGGAGGGGGATAATGATATTTGATATTTGTGTTCAATTTTTCCTTTTTGATATTTACAGATGTGTTCTATTTGTAAACGCCTAGGACTTACTTTCAAGATTAGGCGTAAATGCTCATAATAATGATAATAATAATAACAATAACAATAATAACAAAATAAATAGCGAACTGGCATGCACAGGGTATTTATATCTATGTCTATCTGCCTGTCTGTCTATCTGGCTGTTTGTCTGTCTGTCTATCTTCCCATTCAGTAACTTGCAAAATATAGCTGCTGTCCCATTATACAATTCTTTTGATAAGCTATCTAACCACTGACTCGACATCATTGATCCTATACCCGTTTAAAACTGTACCGAACAAACTAAACAAGCACAGGAAAGAAAACAGAAAAAAACACACACATGAAAACCGTGTAACGACTTTTGTACACAGTCGATTCTTATCACTGAACTGGCCCTGACTCTCGTGTCCATAAAACAAGCTAGATCGGTGGGCACTTGGTTCACTGTTCTTCCGGATTCCGCCGCTGTTCAACTGCCACTCGTTTTGTGGAGTGGCCAGTTCACGTCGTCAGTTGAAGTCACATGGAAGGGCAGGGGGGAAAAAAGTCCCTGCTTCGAACGACCAACTGCGTGCGCGTTGGCGGAAGTACTCGGATTAGAGAGGGGTGTGGGTGTGGGTGTGGGGGGTTTGGGGTGGGGTGGGGGGGGGGGATACCAGGAACGTGGCTTTACTACATTGAGAGCAAGCTGGTTGAACGTGCCTTGTACTGTTGACACGACACAGCAGGAAGTTTGGACAATGTCTGGTCGCACTTACTGCATGGCGATTGTAGATATCTTGTCAGTTTATAAATCTTCACATTGATTGTTATCATTCCAAACATAGATAAATATAGATGGAGGGGAGAATCGGGGCCGGGGGTGTATGGGCAGTGTGCGGAAAACAGGAGATGGTGGGTGGAATCACAGATGAGCGTTTGAAATAAGTAGAAATACATTGAAATAAGTAGAAATACATTGAAATAAAAATACACTGGAACAAGCAGAAATACAAAGGAAAAATTACTACTGGATTTCGTAAAAGGGAAGTCACTAAATCAACAAGAAAAACAACTGATAATGCATTTCTTCTTCTGCGTTCGTGGACTGGAACTCCCACGTTCACTCGTATGTACACTAGTGGGCTATTACGTGTACTTCTGACAAAGCACAGAAATACTATCTGTAAATTTCTTAGCTTCCTTTTCAGCAGCTCTGCCTGCTTAGTTTGTTCAACACGAATACTGGATTTACTCCGCTGAAGACGGAGTGTTATCACAAGATCCTAACACCAGATACACTGATCACATTGCCAATCTGATGATATCTGTTCATTAAGAAAAGAAAACTACGTTGATGCGTATGGCCACGTGACAAGATCTAGTAGCCTTGCTGAAACAGCCCTCCAAGGAGCGAGACAGAATGGGGAGACGGTAAAAACGATGGACCGAAAACATTGCAGAATGGACAGGAAGACATATGCAGAATGGACAGGAAGGCATTTGTAGAATGGACGGGAAGACATTGCAGAATGGACAGGAAGACATTTGCAGAATGGACAGGAAGACATTGCAGAATGGACAGGAAGGCATTTGCAGAATGGACAGGAAGACATTTGCAGAATGGACAGGAAGACATTTGCAGAGGAAGATATTTGCAGAGTGGACAGGAAGACGTTGCAGAATGGACAGGAAGACATTTGCAGAATGGACAGGAAGGCATTTGCAGAATGGACAGGAAGACATTTGCAGAATGGACAGGAAGACATTGCAGAATGGACAGGAAGGTATTGCAGAATGGACAGGAAGACATTGCAGAATGGACAGGAAAACATTGCAGAATGGACAGGAAGACATTGCAGAATGGACAGGAAGACATTTGCAGAATGGACAGGAAGACGTTGCAGAATGGACAGGAAGACATTGCAGAATGGACAGGAAGGCATTGCAGAATGGACAGGAAGACATTTGCAGAATGGACAGGAAGACGTTGCAGAATGGACAGGAAGACATTGCAGAATGGACAGGAAGGCATTGCAGAATGGACAGGAAGACATTGCAGAATGGACAGGAAAACATTGCAGAATGGACAGGAAGACATTGCAGAATGGACAGGAAGACATTGCAGAGTGGACAGGAAGGCATTGCAGAATGGACAGGAAGACATTGCAGAATGGACAGGAAGGCATTGCAGAATGGACAGGAAGGCATTTGCATGAACCCCATTTCCCTCACAACCCACAGGCCTGAACGAATCTGACGAACTGCTCTGTGTGGTGCCTGTTCACAGAGTTAGAGAAGAAGAAGAAGAAGAAAAGAAGAAGTCTATATAAGTGTCTGTTCATTCCTGCTTCCTGATTCCCTATAGGTTGCGATGATAGCCGAGCGGTCAGTGTTGGAATTTAGTTTGCACATGATATGCGTGTGTGTGTGTGTGTGTGTGTGTGTGTGTGTGTGTGTGTGTGTGCGCTATTGTGTGTGTGTGTGTGTGTGTGTGTGTGTGTGTGTGCTATTTTTTTAATAGTTAGTTTGATCAGATGTGGTGTGGCGTATATGGATCTGACTGAACTTGAAACTGAAACTGAAAACTGAAACTGTTTCGAGGGTACAGCGTCAGATCCGTGGTTCAACTTAGATTCCAGACGAATACAGACAGAGAGATGGATGGATGTTTATTATTCATGAATCATTGTAGATTCCAGACATATACAGACAGAGAGATGGATGGATGGTTTATTATTCATGAATCATTGTAGATTCCAGACATATACAGACAGAGAGATGGATGGATGTTTATTATTCATGAATCATTGTAGATTCCAGACATATACAGACAGAGAGATGGATGGATGTTTATTATTCATGAATCATTGTAGATTCCAGACATATACAGACAGAGAGATGGATGGATGTTTATTATTCATGAATCATTGTAGATTCCAGACATATACAGACAGAGATGGATGGATGTTTATTATTCATGAATCATTGTAGATTCCAGACATATACAGACAGAGAGACTGGTGGATGGTTTATTATTCATGAATCATTGTAGATTCCAGACATATACAGAGAGACTGTTGGATGGTTTATTATTCATGAATCATTGTAGATTCCAGACATATACAGACAGAGAGACTGGTGGATGGTTTATTATTCATGAATCATTGTAGATTCCAGACATATACAGACAGAGAGACTGGTGGATGGTTTATTATTCATGAATCATTGTAGATTCCAGACATATACAGACAGAGAGACTGGTGGATGGTTTATTATTCATGAATCATTGTAGATTCCAGACATATACAGACAGAGAGATGGATGGATGGTTTATTATTCATGAATCATTGTAGATTCCAGACATATACAGACAGAGAGATGGATGGATGGTTTATTATTCATGAATCATTGTAGATTCCAGACATATACAGACAGAGAGACTGGTGGATGGTTTATTATTCATGAATCATTGTAGATTCCAGACATATACAGACAGAGAGACTGGTGGATGGTTTATTATTCATGAATCATTGTAGATTCCAGACATATACAGACAGAGAGACTGGTGGATGGTTTATTATTCATGAATCATTGTAGATTCCAGACATATACAGACAGAGAGATGGATGGATGGTTTATTATTCATGAATCATTGTAGATTCCAGACATATACAGACAGAGAGACTGGTGGATGGT
>NC_134904.1:40779147-40789147 GCF_041734735.1 Babylonia areolata | reverse complement strand
TCTAACATCGCACTGTTTAAAGCAACAAAAAATAGTCTTCAAGCAACCTAACATCATACTGTTTACAGCAACAAAAATACTATTCACGTAATCTAACATCGCACTGTTTAAAGCAACAAAAAATAGTCTTCAAGCCACCTATCATCATACTGTTTAAAGCAACAAAAAATAGTCTTCAAGCCACCTAACATCGCACTGTTTAAAGCAACAAAAGGTAGTCTTCAAGCAACTTAACATACTGTTTAAAGCAGCAATAAATAGTCTTCAATTAACCTAACATCATACTGTTTAAAGCAACAAAAAATAGTCTTTAAGCAACTTAACATCGCACTGTTTAAAGCAACAAAAATACTATTCACGTGATCTAACATCACACTGTTTAAAGCAACAATAAATAGTCTTCAATCAACCTAACATAATACTGTTTAAAGCAACAAAAAGTAGTCTTCAAGCAACCTAACATCATACTGTTTAAAGCAACAAAAAATAGTCTTCAATCAACTTAACATCATACTGTTTAAAGCAACAAAAATACTACTCTCGCGATCTAACATCACACTGTTTAAAGCAACAAAAAATAGTCTTCAAGCAACCTAACATCGCACTGTTTAAAGCAACAAAAATAGTCTTCAAGCAACTTAACATCATACTGTTTAAAGCAACAAAAAATAGTCTTCAAGCAACCTAACATAATACTGTTTAAAGCAACAAAAAATAGTCTTCAAGCAATCTAACCTAATACTGTTCAAAGCAACAAAAAAGTTTTCAAGCAACATAAAATCATACTGTTCAAAACAACAATAGATAGTCCTCAATCAACCTAACATAATACTGTTTAAAGCAACAAAAAATAGTCTTCAAGCAACCTAACATCACACTGTTTAAAGCAACAATAAACAGTCTTCAATCAACCTAACATAATACTGTTTAAAGCAACAAAAGTAGTCTTCAAGCAACCTAACATCGCACTGTTCAAAGCAACAAAAAATAGTCTTCAAGCAACCTAACATCATACTGTTCAAAGCAACAAAAAATAGTCTTCAAGCAACCTAACATCATACTGTTCAAAGCAACAAAAAATAGTCCTCAATCAACCTAAAATCATACTGTTTAAAGCAACAAAAAATAGTCTTCAAGCAACCTAACATCGCACTGTTTAAAGCAACAATAAATAGTCTTCAAGCAACCTAACATCCTACTGTTCAAAGCAACAAAAAGTAGTCTTCAAGCAACTTAACATCATCCTGTTCAAAGCAACAAAAAGTAGTCTTCAAGCAACCTAACATCATACTGTTTAAAGCAACAAAAAGTAGTCTTCAAGCAACCTAACATCATACTGTTTAAAGCAACAAAAAGTAGTCTTCAAGCAACTTAACATCATACTGTTCAAAGCAACAAAAAGTAGTCTTCAAGCAACATCATACTGTTTAAAGCAACAAAAAGAGTCCCCAAGCAATCCAACATCCAACAATGACATTTACAATGTCAGAGTTCATGCAATGAAGGTATAACTCATACATTTATTAGTTATTGCATTATTGATGAAAGTACTCACATGGCCTTCACGTGCTTCAGTGTTCGATAGGAAAACTCAGCTGCGTATAGCGCATAAGGTCGACCCCGAGCCCACTAATTCCAGGCTGCTTTTCGTCCACTGTTGTTAGTTTTGTTGTTTCCACGTGGAGTTGTTGTCACTCAGGTCGGACGTATCTGGACGAGAACAGAGAAACATGGCAACGGTGTATCAGCAACACGTGTTTTGTTCGTCTGTTACGACTCTGCTGTGCAACTCTTCTGTCATCTTCTGTATTTCTTACTCTTCTTCTTCTTCCTGTTCATCATCATCACCATCATCATCATCATCATCATCATCTTCCTGTTCATCACCTTCTTCCTCTTCTTCTTCCTGTTCATCATCATCACCATCATCATCATCTTCTTCATCCTGTTCATCTTCTTCTTCATCCTGTTCATCACCTTCTTCTTCTTCTTCCTCTTCTTCTTCTTCCTGTTCATCATCATCATCATCATCATCATCATCATCATCTTCTTCTTCCTGTTCATCACCATCTTCTTCTTCTTCTTGAGAAGGAAGGTGGCAAAATGGTTGAGACGCTCAGCTGCCAATACAGAGAGTCCGTGAGGGTGTGGGTTCGAATCCCGCTCTCGCCCTTTCAAGTTTGACTGGAAAATCAAACTAAGCGTCTAGTCATTCGGGTGAGACTGTAAATCGAGGTCCCGTGTGCGGCACGCACTTGGTGCACCGATAAAGAACCCATGGCAACAAGAGTGTTGTTCTCTGGCAAAATTATGCAAAAGAAATCGACTCTGATAGGTACACAAATATATGTACATGCACTCAAGGCCTGAATAATCGCATTAGGTTATGCTGCTGGTCAGGCATCTGCCCAGCAGATGTGGTGTGGCGAATATGGATTTGTCCGAAAGCAGCTCGCGCAGTGACGCCTCCTTGAGAAAGTGAGAGTGAAAACTTCTTCTTCTTCTTCCCCTGCTCTTCCTCCTTTTACTTCTTTTTCTTCGTCGTCGTCGTCTTAATTTCCATCTTCGTGAGTCCCTACGATGATTGGTGGTTATCATGCTATTCTTCAATCTGTGTGTGTGTGTGTGTGTGTGTGTGTGTGTGTGTGTGTGTGTGTGTGTGTGTGTGTGTGTGTGTAAGTGTGTGTGTGTGTGTGTGTGACAGGAAACGAATGATGAGCGTTGACAGCTGCAGCCTGTTATGCAAATGACTCCCACGCTTTCTTGCACATTGCGAGGGAGGGATGGAGGGGGTGACGAAGGGGAAGGGAGGGGGCCACCCCTACACTTTCACTTTCCGAGAAAAGCTTGAGACTGAGACTAAGCGTGGTTGTTTCCCTGCAACACTTCCACAGAATTGTGAGAAAGCGCGTGGAGCCCCCCTTTTATTTGCTTCCAACCATTTTCTTTGTCGTGTGGTTGGTGTCTTGACTTCTTGAGACACAAACCGCAGAGAAAATCCAGAGAGAAAAATGCAGCTGACAATAAATAATAATCGATACAAAGCACAATCACAGGCATGCTTCATTATCCTCCAAAGATAAACTGTGGACATGTTTGCTGATAAAAAAAAAGGCGACATAAAACAACAACAACAACCACCAACGTCTTTTGCATTGTTGTTTTAATTCGCACACTTCGATACGTTCTCTCTTTTCCTGGAAAACTATGCGATTAAGTTATTTTGTTCCTCCGGAAAACGCAGGCAGAACGAACGATCATACAAACAACACATCCTGACGGCAGCCAAGAGTACCTGCAGTGGACAGATGACTGCACAACAAGGCGGCTTTGTGTGGTCGGGGGTGGGGTGGGGGTGGGTGGTGAGCACGTGGGCGCAATGAGCCGTGTCCGTTCCTGCACCCACCCCCCTCTCCCCTCCTCCTCCGCTCTGCCCCACCCCCCCACCCCCAGCCCCCACCCTACTGTTACTCCCACTCCCCCCTCCTTCACATACCGGTTTGAAGACGTTAACCTTTTGCTAGCTTTACCGCGGTGATGGCAGATCGGCTTGCTATGGTTTGAAGTACTCTGACTGCTTTTGTGTGTATTCTCAGTGGCGTAATTGATTTTGTTGATCAAAAGCAATAGGAGTCCCAAGAGGAACACGTTCCGATAAATATAGGTGACTGACATCCTGAATGTGAGCTCTGTCCTATCTGAGTGAGGTGACAGCCCTTGACTGACATCCTGACCTGTAAGCTGTGTCTTATCTCAGTGAGGTGACAGCCCTTCACTGACACCCTGACCAGTAAGCTCTGTCTTATCTCAGATATCAGTGAGGTGTCAGCCCTTCATTGACCAATATACTTTTCGGCATCAGTCATCGGTTAACAAGTTCAGTTCAAGCAGACTTGGTTGACCACAATAATTATTAAGAAGGAGAGAGAGAGAGAGAGAGAGAGAGAGAGAGAGAGAGAGAACGAACCACCGTGAATGCACACAATTCAGTGGTTGTTTACTCTCCAAACAGATGTGGCTCACTACCAGGAAGCAGAAATAAAGTAAATGTGCGCATTTCTTTCATTACGTTATTCGACACGGATGCAAATAGAGAAAGAGAAAGAGATTGACAGAGTGAGAGTGGGACAGAGAGAGAGAGAGAGAGAGAGAGAGAGAGAGGGACGGATGCAAAGAGAGAGAGAGACAGAGAAACAGAGACAGAGAGAGAGAAGGGAGGGCGGAAAAGGCTTTAACAAGTACGCACGTACGCGCGTGTACATATACACTCACCCCACACACCCCTACCACCCCCCTTCCCCCCCCCCCCCCCCCCCCCCCCCTCACAAAGATATAACATGTTGACGGCAGGTTACTTCCTGACTAAAAACAAACCCAACAAGGGACGAAGACTTCACGTCTCAGTCGTGATAACTACTGTACATCAACAAAAGCTAAAGCTGAAACACGGGGGTGGGTGAGGGGGTGGGTGGGGGAATAGGGAAGGTGGGCAGAGGGGCGGGGGTGGTGGGTAGGTGGGAGGAGGTTGTTCACCAACAGTTTCACATATATCGATTCAAATACCATTTTTGCTCACCGTCAGAAACGCGTGTATTGCTGGAAACGGAGAAATGTCATATCAGTTCAGCAGGCCACATCGACCAGCATTTCAGTACTTTACGATGATAGTAATTATAAATGTGTCCAAATTTCAACCTTGCCGTCTTCACAACCACTTCCGGGCTTCGATCTTATCAGTGTCACACGGCTGTATGAAAATAATTCTCTCTCCTTTGTCACGAAAAAATCGATGGTTGAGTGGTCACGGCACTGGTCTGTTGTCATTTGTGATAGATGGTTGAGTGGTCACGGCGTTAGTCTGTTGTCATTTGTGATAGATGGTTGAGTGGTCAGGGCACTGGTCTGTTGTCTGTGATAGATGGTTGAGTGGTCAGGGCACTGGTCTGTTGTCATTTGTGATAGATGGTTGAGTGGTCACGGCATTGGTCTGTTGTCATTTGTGATAGATGGTTGAGTGGTCACGGCACTGGTCTGTTGTCTGTGATAGATGGTTGAGTGGTCACGGCATTGGTCTGTTGTCTGTGATAGATGGTTGAGTGGTCAGGGCACTGGTCTGTTGTCATTTGTGATAGATGGTTGAGTGGTCACGGCACTGGTCTGTTGTCTGTGATAGATGGTTGAGTGGTCAGGGCACTGGTCTGTTGTCTGTGATAGATGGTTGAGTGGTCAGGGCACTGGTCTGTTGTCATTTGTGATAGATGGTTGAGTGGTCACGGCGTTAGTCTGTTGTCATTTGTGATAGATGGTTGAGTGGTCAGGGCACTGGTCTGTTGTCTGTGATAGATGGTTGAGTGGTCAGGGCACTGGTCTGTTGTCATTTGTGATAGATGGTTGAGTGGTCACGGCATTGGTCTGTTGTCTGTGATAGATGGTTGAGTGGTCACGGCATTAGTCTGTTGTCATTTGTGATAGATGGTTGAGTGGTCACGGCACTGGTCTGTTGTCTGTGATAGATGGTTGAGTGGTCACGGCACTGGTCTGTTGTCTGTGATAGATGGTTGAGTGGTCACGGCATTAGTCTGTTGTCATTTGTGATAGATAGTTGAGTGGTCACGGCATTGGTCTGTTGTCATTTGTGATAGATGGTTGAGTGGTCACGGCACTGATCTGTTGTCTGTGATAGATGGTTGAGTGGTCACAGCATTGGTCTGTTGTCATTTGTGATAGATAGTTGAGTGGTCACGGCATTGGTCTGTTGTCATTTGTGATAGATGGTTGAGTGGTCACGGCATTAGTCTGTTGTCATTTGTGATAGATAGTTGAGTGGTCACGGCATTGGTCTGTTGTCATTTGTGATAGATAGTTGAGTGGTCACGGCATTGGTCTGTTGTCATTTGTGATAGATAGTTGAGTGGTCAGGGCACTGGTCTGTTGTCATTTGTGATAGATGGTTGAGTGGTCAGGGCACTGGTCTGTTGTCTGTGATAGATGGTTGAGTGGTCACGGCACTGGTCTGTTGTCTGTGATAGATGGTTGAGTGGTCAGGGCACTGGTCTGTTGTCATCTGTGATAGATGGTTGAGTGGTCACGGCACTGGTCTGTTGTCATTTGTGATAGATGGTTGAGTGGTCACGGCACTGGTCTGTTGTCATTTGTGATAGATGGTTGAGTGGTCACGGCACTGGTCTGTTGTCATTTGTGATAGATGGTTGAGTGGTCACGGCATTAGTCTGTTGTCTGTGATAGATGGTTGAGTGGTCAGGGCACTGGTCTGTTGTCATTTGTGATAGATGGTTGAGTGGTCACGGCATTGGTCTGTTGTCATTTGTGATAGATAGTTGAGTGGTCACGGCATTGGTCTGTTGTCATTTGTGATAGATGGTTGAGTGGTCACGGCACTGGTCTGTTGTCTGTGATAGATGGTTGAGTGGTCAGGGCACTGGTCTGTTGTCATTTGTGATAGATGGTTGAGTGGTCACGGCATTAGTCTGTTGTCATTTGTGATAGATAGTTGAGTGGTCACGGCACTGGTCTGTTGTCATTTGTGATAGATGGTTGAGTGGTCACGGCATTAGTCTGTTGTCATTAAATTTTGTGATAGATGGTTGAGTGGTCACGGCGTTAGTCTGTTGTCATCTGTGATAGATGGTTGAGTGGTCAGGGCACTGGTCTGTTGTCATTTGTGATAGATGGTTGAGTGGTCACGGCATTAGTCTGTTGTCATTAAATTTTGTGATAGATGGTTGAGTGGTCACGGCATTAGTCTGTTGTCATCTGTGATAGATGGTTGAGTGGTCAGGGCACTGGTCTGTTGTCATTTGTGATAGATGGTTGAGTGGTCACGGCACTGGTCTGTTGTCTGTGATAGATGGTTGAGTGGTCACGGCACTGGTCTGTTGTCTGTGACTGGGAGAAGAATGACAGGGCCACTGTCACTGTGGGTGAGAAGAATACATTACGACATGAAATATAAATGACACAAATTAAATCACAAACAGCAGGCAAGAACGGTAACCCCTCCCCCTCCCAACAAGAGCACATAACTTCACGTCGACGCTGTTTCAAAACAGGCTTCCGGGTTTGTTCCTCTGAATGTTGTATGAACCTTATAGCAACATGTTCCTCTGAATGTTGCACGAACCTTATAGCAACATGTTCCTCTGAATGTTGCACGAACCTTATAGCAACATGTTCCTCTGAATGTTGGATGAACCTTATAGCAACATGTTCCTCTGAATGTTCCTTTGAATGTT
Organism: Babylonia areolata; assembly: GCF_041734735.1. Taxonomy (NCBI): domain Eukaryota; kingdom Metazoa; phylum Mollusca; class Gastropoda; order Neogastropoda; family Buccinidae; genus Babylonia; species Babylonia areolata. The sequence goes on along the minus strand of NC_134904.1, from coordinate 40,781,894 downwards.
GTATGAACCTTTTAGCAACATGTTCCTCTGAATGGTGTATGAATCTTTTAGCAAAATGTCCTCCTGAATGTTGCATGAACCTTTTAGCAACATATTCCTCTGGTCTGTAAACCCTTCAGCAACATGTTCTTCTGTTCTATGAACCTTTTAGTAACATGTTCCAAAGGAAACCCCAAACAACAGTGAAATCCTGTTTTAGCATTCTAAATTCAGGAACCTATTTTGCCGGCAATTGTTGTGCATGTATGAAACGATATCACCAGTAGTAGATGTAATCCATTTTCAGTGGATTGCGACTCTTTTTTGTACGTTGTTTTTTTCTCAATTTTGACGCGGATTCTGTCTTTAAACTAACGCGCCACCATCTTGCTTTTTCCGTTTTTGGTCCAACAAGCCATGAAAATGTAACCAACAGGCGCAGTAATTCAGGAAACAGCACATGGCTTCATTTCAAAGCAGCGCGAACCTGTGCCGGCAAAAATGACTGCATTCGTTTTTATCGAGTAATGAATAACCACCATTACCTTTCACACAGGGACGCCAGAACTGGTGAAGTGTTGGATGTGTGGTCCGACGTCCACCACGGGTCGGGGTTCGAAGCCCCGTTACGGCGTGGCGTTGTGTCCTTGGGAAAGACACTTTACTCCCATTATCCCTTTCTCCACCCGAGTGTTAACGGGTACATGACTTCGGCTGCGGGAGATTAAGAACGTCGGAAGGATATAATGGGGCCCCGTCTTCTCCTGCCGAGTCCTGGGCGTGATTTCAGTGACTCTATGGCCATGACAGGCTCTGGGAGCTTCAGCCCCTTTAACCTTTCACATCATATCTGTGAATGTATGTCCTTTCAGCTTCTTCCAGCGCGCACGACTCGGTTAGTTCTGACGAGAAGCACAGACAGCCAGTATGGGCAGTGTTCATGATCGTTGCTGTGAATTTCGCCGTGTTCGCTACCACCGACAAGTCCTAAAATCCGGTACACTGCATGATCACACACACACACACACACACACACACACACACACACACACAGGGACTCGACTCAATCTGAATGGGACGAGTGCACGCACCATGACATGTATGCACTGCACAAGGCTTACAACATGTGGTGACATGTAGCAAAGCAGTACTTCTGTTAATACTAATACTAATACTACTACTACTAATAATAATAGTGTACATTTATATAGCGCCCTTTCTCACTAAGAGCTCAGGGCGCTTTACGTGAAAGAAAAATATTACAAGTAGCATAAAACATTCATGGCCACTCTTTCTCAACCCCCCCCCCGCCCCACACACACCCCCCTTTTCCCACTCTACATACATCCAAAGTGAGCTGACATGGGTGGTGTTGGAGAAAAGGAAGCTGTTGTGCTTTTCATACTCGTTCACGTCACGTTGTGCATTGCAACACCCGATACTGGTGTCGGATTTCAATATGCGTTCCTCACTTAAATGTATATTCACTTCAGTGTGTGTGTGTGTGTGTGTGTGTGTGTGTGTGTGTGTGTGTGTGTGTGTGTGTGTGTGTGTGTGTGTGTGTGTGTGTGTGTGTGTGTGTGTGTGTGTGTGTGTGTGAGTGTGTGAGTGTGTGAGTGTGTGTGTGTGTGTGAGTGTGTGTGTGAGTGTGTGTGTGAGTGTGTGTGTGTGTGTGTGTGTGTGTGTGTGTGTGAGTGTGTGTCTGTGTGTGTCTGTGTGTGTGTGTGTGTGTGTGTGTGTGTGTGTGTGTGTGTGTGTGTGAGTGTGTGTGTGTGTGAGTGTGAGTGTGAGTGTGTGTGTGTGTCTGTGTGTGTCTGTGTGTGTGTGTCTGTGTGTGTGTGTGTGTGTCTCTCTGTGTGTGTGTGTGTGTGTGTGTGTGTGTGTGTGTGTGTGTGTGTGTGTTAACTTTCCAACTCTGTCACACAGAGAGAGAGAGAGCTCAGAACTCAGAAAAGTTTAAAGTACGTCGGCCTTTGGCCAAAATACAATATACAAGGGTGGATGGTTGGGGGTGACATCTGATAACATTGTACTGTTTCCTGTAGAAAACAGCCTCAAACCGCACTAACATTCTACTGTTTCCTGTAGAAAACAGCCTCAAACCGCACTAACATTGTACTGTTTCCTGTAGAAAACAGCCCCAGACCGCACTAACATTGTACTGTTTCCTGTAGAAAACAGCCTCAAACCGCACTAACATTGTACTGTTTCCTGTAGAAAACAGTCCCAAACCGCACTAACATTGTACTGTTTCCTGTAGAAAACAGTCCTCAAACCGCACTAACATTGTACTGTTTCCTGTAGAAAACAGTCCCAAACCGCACTAACATTGTACTGTTTCCTGTAGAAAACAGCCTCAAACCGCACTAACATTGTACTGTTTCCTGTAGAAAACAGCCTCAAACCGCACTAACATTGTACTGTTTCCTGTAGAAAACAGTCCCAAACCGCACTAACATTGTACTGTTTCAACAGCCCCAAACCGCACTAACATTTTACTGTTTCAACAGCCTCAAACCGCACTAACATTGTACTGTTTCCTGTAGAAAACAGCCTCAAACCGCACTAACATTGTACTGTTTCCTGTAGAAAACAGCCCCAAACCGCACTAACATTGTACTGTTTCCTGTAGAAAACAGCCTCAAACCGCACTAACATTGTACTGTTTCCTGTAGAAAACAGTCCCAACCGCACTAACATTGTACTGTTTCCTGTAGAAAACAGTCCCAACCGCACTAACATTGTACTGTTTCCTGTAGAAAACAGCC
>NC_134904.1:40769147-40774147 GCF_041734735.1 Babylonia areolata | reverse complement strand
GAGATCTTTAGTATACCGATGAACTTTGGGTTTAAAATCAGTAAAAGGAATATAAAACTTACATTGTTTCTCTCTAACAGCACTCTTAGCCAGATTATCTGCTATTTCGTTCCCTTGAATGCCCACATGACCGGGCACCCAAGCCAGCATGATTACAAAACCATTTCTTTTAAGATGGGTAAACAAACTGAAGAATTCTCGAAGTTTGGGATGATCAATATTACGATGAGCTATTGCCTCCAGAGAAGAAAGCGAGTCAGAAAAAACAACAAATTTACGATTAGATGATTGCAATATAGCATTTAAAGCTAGATTTAAAGCAGTTAGCTCTGCAGTAAACACAGAACTGTCTGACAGAATATGTTTCGTGAGTCTTTGGGAGGGAGAAGTCGGACAAAAAGCAGAAGCAGCCACTCCCTCCTCAGATTTTGAGTCATCCGTAAAAATTTTCTGATATAATGGATATTTCTGGCAGAGTTCGGAAAACAACTTTTTATAGACCAGTGAACTGGTACAGTCTTTCTTGAAGATGGTGAGATCAAATAAGATTTCAGGAGTTTCAAAAGTCCATGGAGGTTCCTCAGGAATTTTAAATTCAGTATCTATTAATGTAGGATCAATTTGGGCTTCTTGAATGTATTGAAGCATTCGGATTCCCAATGGAGGTGTACACTTTGGGTTGTTATCAAATCTGGATTTAAACTTTGGTTTATAAATACTGTTGTGAGCTGGGTTTTCTACTTCAGAAACTAATTTGAGGTAGACTGAAACTTTCTATGAGGTAGTAGTTCATAGAAAGTTTCAGTCTACGATTTGAAAGAGATGGCTCTCCAGCTTCTGCATATAAACTATGTACCGGTGTAGTACGGAAAGCTCCCAAACAGAGTCGGAGTCCCTGATGATGAACAGGGTCCAGCATCTTTAGGTAGGAAGGTCTTGCTGAACCATAGACAACACAACCATAATCAAGTTTAGAACGGACAAGTGCTCTATAGAGGTGCAAAAGGGTTTTCTTATCTGCACCCCACTCCGTATGTGCAACAATTCTTATAATATTTAGAGCTTTTTGGCATGAAATTTTTAAATGTTTTAGATGACTAAGGAAGTTCAATTTCTGATCAAAAATAACCCCGAGGAATTTCACCTCTTTAACAGCTGGAATTTTTGATTTCCCTAGATGAATCTCAGGATCTGGAAAAAAATGGCGGTAATTGTGAAAATGGATAGATTGTGTTTTGCCAGTTGAGAAAGTGAAACCATTTTCTTCTGCCCAATTTTGGATCTTGTCAACACAGAGCTGAAGCCGGCGTTGAATGCCAGGGTAGAAACTCCCACTTGCATATAAAGCAAAATCATCAACAAAGAGAGAGGAGTCATTGTCATTGTTTACAGAGTTAACTATATTATTTATTTTGATACTAAAAAGAGCAGGTGACAGAATGCTCCCTTGTGGAACGCCCATTTCCTGTTCATGAAGATCTGAGAGAGTAGAACCTACTCGAACTTGAAAAGTACGGTCTTCTAAGAATTTGTCTATAAATTGAGGAAGGTGGCCTCGAAAACCCATTTCATGAAGATCATGAAGTATTCCCTTTTTCCAGGTGGTGTCGTATGCTTTCTCCAGATCAAAAAAGATAGCTACCACATGCTGTTTATTTAAGAAAGCATTTCGTATAGCAGTTTCTAATCGGACTAAATGGTCAAGGGTAGAGTGATGCTTCCTGAATCCACACTGCTCTTTGGCTAAAAGTCCATCTGTTTCTAGTTTCCACATGAGTCTACTGTTCACCATTTTTTCCATTAGTTTACAAATGCAACTAGTAAGAGCAATAGGTCTGTAGTTTGAAGGATTAGAAAGGTCTTTTCCAGCCTTAGGGATGGGAATGATAAGCGCTTTACGCCAGGAAGGTGGAAAGTAATCAGTAGTCCAGATAAGATTGTAAATTTTAAGCAGTATTTCAAGGCTTTCATCAGGCAAATGTTTCAACAATTGATAATGAATTTCATCAGGACCTGGAGATGAGTCATTGCAGGTTAATAGCGCCAATTTGAGTTCTGAGAGGGAAAAAGAACATTGTAGTTTTCTATATTGTCAGAATTAAAGTTACATGGATTTTTTTCTTTTAAATTCTTATTTTTCAAAAATAAGGGAGATTTGTTGTTCTTAGTAGAAGAATGACTCTCAATGGAGGATGCTAGTAAATTGGCCACTGCTTTTTTGTCTGTGACGAGTGAATCTGCCAGTTTCAGATGGTTGATGGAGGGGCAGGTGTTTTTCCCCTTAATATTTTTAATTATTCTCCACTTTTTTTTCTTACTTGTTTTAGAAGTGATGGATGAGCAGAAATTTTTCCAGGATTTTTGTTTATTTGTTTTATAAGTGAAACGTGCTTTAGCTCTGAGATGTTGATGAGCTCGAACATTTTCCGCTATTGGTTGACGAAATACTAAGCGTAGTGCTTTTTTCCTTTTTTTATTTATAAGGCGACACTCCTCATTGAACCAAGGCGTTTTAGGTAATCTAAACTTGTTTGAAGATGATGGTATGGATTTCTTGGCAGATTTAATAATTAGGTCTGAGAATATTTGCATAGGATCTTCACTTTGAAGGATCTCTTCTTGGATCTCTGATCGTATGATTGTGGTATAAAGATCCCAGTTAGCTTTTTTGTAGTTTAGGTGTTCAGGCTGGGAAGTGTTTATAAAGATAGAAGGAGTTAATATAGTTGGAAAATGATCACTACCATGTAGGTCTTCAAGTACTCCCCACTCATAATCTAAGACTAATGAGGGGTCGCAAACAGCCAGATCTAAACAGGACAGTTTGCCGGTGGATAACTGAATATAAGTTGGAGTTTTAGTATTTAAGCAACATAAATTTAATTCTGTAAAAATATTTTCAAGAAGTAGACCCCGGGCAGATGTTTCTTCACTTCCCCAAAGTGGGGAATGACCATTTAAATCGCCCAAAAGCAAAAAAGGCTTTGGAAGTTGAGAAAATAGGTCAAAAAGATCTTGTTTATGAACAGGGATGGAAGGGGGTAAATATAAGGAACAAATGGTAATAGTTTTTTCCAGAGATACACGTGCAGCTACAGCCTGTAAAGCAGTATTTAGTTTAAGCGAACTATGAAGAAGAGAATTATGTATTAATAAAGATACTCCTCCCGTTACACCTTCATTTTTCAGTTGAGCAGATTTGGAAATAACATTGAAGCCTGTAACAGAGAAAGTGTGGTCATCTCTCTGCAGAGTTTCCTGCAAAGCTAGCACACACGGTTTTATCTGTTTACAAAGTACCTGTAACTCTTGAAAATTCGCCCTGATTCCTCGGATGTTCCATTGAAGAATAGAGCTTTCCATCAGATGTTATGCAGAAGATGTTTCCATATCACCATCCAATTCACTCAGAGGTTCAAATGGATTTTTGGCCGCGACAAGCCTTTCCTGACTAGATGTTTTCGCTTTTTGAGAGTTGGATGAGTGGCCTTTCGTTTTCGATTCCTTTCCCGAGGACAATCGAGATGCTGAAGGCTTCCTACTAGGAGGAGGAGGGTTTCCCTTCACCGCAGACCCGGATGTTCGAGAAGGAATGTTGGATCTTCCACCCGTAGGTGGGCCCGTCTTGTCATGATCAGTTTTGCTCCTTTCCTGTTTACTTTCAGTCTGACTTGTCTGGACTGATTGTGAGGCAGTTGTGGGGGTCATCTGCTGAGCAGTCTGACTGCCTGAGCTTTTCTTTATCAGAGTTGTGGGCGTTGCACCCTTGACCCAGGTCACTTCCGTCTGGCATGAAACAGTAGATGATTTAACCTTCTGTGATTTCTGGAGCGCGTCGGAGTATGATAGTACCGACAGTGGTGCTACAAGTTGTTTTGCTTCATAGAAAGGTATTTTCTTTTCTGTAGCCAATCTTGTGATTTCATGTTCTCTCTTCCATACTGGACAGTCTCTTGAAGAAGAGTGATGGGCAGCCCTGCAGTTAGCACAACAGACCGGATCTTGACACGGCCCACTATGTTTTGCCTTTGCGCATGATCCACAAATCTCCTCTCCAGGACATCTCCCGCTGACATGTCCAAATTTTTGACATCTGAAACATCTCATTGGAGAAGGAACATACAGTGAAACCTTTACTCTCAGAAACCCTACTTTCACCGACTCTGGAAGGACGGGAGAACAGAAGGTCAAGAAGAACGTATTTGTAGGAACTCTGATATCTCCTTTTTTGATTGTAACGCGATGGACATCAGTTACTCCTTGTGATTTCATTTCAGATTTTATCTCCGTCTCAGAGATCCCTTTCAATTCAAGGCATCGGATGACGCCCTTTGATGAATTGAGAGTTCTATGAGGAGACACCTTGATTGGTCTGTCCACAAAAGAGGTTGTCTGAAGCATCTTGTCACTTTGTCTTTTTTTCTCACACTTGACCAAAAATGTTTTGGTTTTTTTGTTTGTGTGGACGTTTTTGGAGATTCCTGCAATCCCCGCAAATGCTTTCTCCACAATAAAAGGGCTGAGATCAGTCACTGGTTTTTCAGGGTCTGTGCCCTCAATCACCAGCCATGCAGGCCAGTTTCCAGAAATCTTTCTTGTCTCCTCTTCTGAATCTGAGGACAACCTGTCCTCAGACATCTTTCTTCTTTTGGGGGTTGAGGTATGTTTTGAATCCATAATTTTTCTTGGAAAATTCATCTCTCCCCTACCCACCCACCATGGAGTCCAACAAGGGGCCAGAACTAAAGAAAAACTTTGTTCCTTCCAGGCTTCAGGAGAGATATACGGCCCTCAGAGTTCAACCTAATCCATTGCAAAGGATAGTGCAAAGTTTCCGGGAACAGAAAACCCGACACTGCCAAAGTTCCAAACCAGGTCAAAAAACTGAAAACCTTGGCCCAATCCCTCATAGCTCATGAGGAAGCCGCTTGGTACATGCGGGCCTCATGTACCTCCCGTCTAGGAGAGGTTGGAGCCAAAGTGACGTGTTGCAAGCTAGG
>NC_134904.1:40741647-40766647 GCF_041734735.1 Babylonia areolata | reverse complement strand
GGAGTGCATTTCGTCTTCAGAATCTTGCCAGAGGAGATTATTTATGTCCTCAGTTTCAGTGCGTGCTACACACGGGACCTCAGTTTATCCTCTCATTCCAAAGACTAAAACGCTCAGTTTGGTTCCCAGTCAAACTTGGGACAAAGGGCGAGACCGGGATTTGAACCCAGACCATCACGAACACTGTATGGGCAGAAAAGCGTCTTAGCTATTCTTCCCACCTTCCCGGAAGAATGAGTGAACTGTGCGAGCTGATCGATTCGTACTGGTGCATTTGTAACACTGATGACCTTGTTGAACTTAACCTATTGCCGGTAACAACTTACACCTACTGTTTTTCAAGACCACCACTTACCGAGTATAAACAATCATTCAAGATACGAACAGAAAAGTAACAGGTACTTGAAAGCCAGTTAAAAAACTACAATGAAAATACCAGTAGCAGCGTTTTGTACCTACGTACTTCCATTTGCTGTACATGGGGCATCATTCGCTAAATGATCACCACACATAAAGTTATCCCAACCAACGACGCTTCTGTCATGGAAGTACACAATTATATCAACACATATTTTTGATGGTTAAACAAATATATCACCTTGAAACAGCTGGTATTTGGATTGCAAAATTCACCAGCTCCAGTCTTGCTGCTAATTAAAACAACTGGAGACCAAGCGGTAATGGATGACAGACCGATATAGTGATATAATTAAATATTTAGTTAATTCATTTTCTTCCCTGGACGGCTCCAACAAAACGTGAAAATGTTTTCATTCTGATTAAGATTCTTTTATATTCTTATCATAAGCAATTGTCAGCGTGCAACGTTAGGCCTATATCATTAAAGCATTAGTAATTACCAGGCACAATTAAATGGTTATGGTGGAGTTTGGTGTACTGAACTGTGCTTGAGAAATTTGACCTACGATTTCGTGCAAAGGCATAGTCGTTTCGGTGGAAACTTCCGGAACGATAATAATAGTAGCTACAGTTACGTCAATTTTGTTGTCGACAGTTCCGAATGTTAGAGCTGTATGTTAGCGCTGTGTGTGTGTGTGTGTGTGTGTGCGTGTGTGTGTGCGTGAGTGCGCGTGTGTTGAGTAACAAACAAGACCTCCACGGGGTTCGGTTACACACACACATACCATCACCGCAATCATCGCAGGACGGACGGTTTCGGTGTTCAGACAACCAGTCTTGAGGTTGGAATTGTGGCGTCATCACTTGCGTCAGCAGATATGACGTCATTGAAAAAAAGAAGCGTCTGAAACAGAAAACCGCAATATCCCTGTTACCAGTGTCAGGTTTTTTTTATCATTATTTTTTTAATTTTAACTTAGCAGTAGAAAAAAAACAGTAGGCGAGGGGAGTAACGAAAGTATGGAGGGGAGGGGAGGGGGAGTATTAATCAGCGTGTGCATGCTTGCTTTTCCATAGGATTTCATGGATTTAGGCTGAATCGGGATCAAACCACAAGAAAATAAAAAATAAAACAAAATAGAATAAAACATGTATAATAGATATAATCAGAAAACACACACACACACACACACACACACACACACACACACACACACACACAAACACACACACACACACGAACTTACACGTGCACGCACACATAAAACTCTCTCTCTCTCTCTCTCTCTCTCTCTCTCTCTCTCTCTCACACACACACACACACACGCGAACATACACGTGCACGTACACACACACACGCACACGCTCTAAAACTGTCTCTCTCTCACTGACTGAAGCCATTCATTGTCAGGTTAACTTTTTGTTGTACTGACATTTTAGCAACTATTTGAATCAATATGAACTGAGCAACACAAAGAAAATCAAATTTGAAAAAAAAAAACCCCAATGACATGAACTTTAAAAAAAACTTACATTTTCAACAAATCCATTTACCAAATTTCAATAACATCCATATCTCAAAAAAAAAGTTTTAACACACACACACATACTCACAGACGTGCATCCCCCACCCACCCCCTACATATACATCCATGAATGCACACAGACGCCCATTCAGATTCCCCCACCTCATCCCCCTACCCCAAGTACACTTGTACGTATAGTCACAATTTGATTTCATTCCCCCGCTCCAAAGACGTGTAAGTGTTCATACCCACGTGCACAAGCTCTTCCCTCTCTCTCCCTCTTTCCTCCACCCCCCCCTCTCTCACACACCCACCCATACACATACACTTGCACCATTAGATACACACACACACACACACACGCACACACGCACACACACACACACACACACACAAAATTCCAATAATATGTTATTTGCTGTTGCAGAAGTTTGCTGCGTAGTCCAATAGGTCATTTGTTATAGTTGTCATAGTTGTTTGATGTTGGCGTTTATAACGTTTTCATTTTCCCTAGCGTTGTCTCTCCCTATTCACCCTCCACACATACACTTTTACCCCCCACACCCCTCCCACAACCCCTACCCCCACAGTTTTTTTTGTTTTTTTTTCCGTCTAATATCACTTTAAGAGGAAAGACGTTAAACTGAAGGCGAACGAACACACACACACACACACACACACACACACACACACACACACACATATAATTATATATATATATATATATATATATATACAATTTTATAAAAGAAGAAGAAATTAGTAAATTAACATATATAAGAAATAACAAGACGAAAAAGTAGTGTACTTCCCTGTACACTTGCAGTATGCAAACATTAAATTAAGGTTTCATAATGTAATTAAGACGACATATTACATGTTGGAGTCGAACAGTTCCACTAATTAGAATAATGAGAACAACAAGTAAATCTGACGCTATCACCCAAAACGAAACACTAATTTGGATTAAATAAAACGTTGCCCCTAACGTCAGAGTTACTACGAAATGATCCATATGTAAAAAAAACAAAAAACCCCCCCAAAAAAACAACAACCAGAAAACAAAAAAACAAAACAAACAAACAAACAAAAACAAACGAAGGCAATATTCAAACTGTGTATTAATCAATTCTTTGGCTCGAGAGGCAATAATGAGTGGACTGGCACTCTTTTTCAATTGTCCATATGTAAAAAAAAAATATATTTGCTTGCTTAGTCATCCAAGGCGGATGAAAACAATGCGGAATCTTCGCAGTCTGGGTAAGAGACATCCTGCAACTCTCAAAAACTGACCGAGTAAAATGAAACAAGGACGTGTATACAGCTTTGTTTGGAATTTCTCTACAGATGTATGTTTCCTCATCAAGTTCAGAGACAACCGACTTCAGGACAGCTCTAGGCCCTTACCGTGTAGTTACAGGCATTTCATTTCCTGTGTTCAGGTACACCAGCTTCTTTGTATGTTTTGTCAGTTGAAGCCCATCGCAGTAACCAGTGTGCAGTCTTAAAAGCTAAGGAATCAACACTTCAGTTTATGAAGATCAGAGTTTGAAGCGGTGAAACAGACTTCCTGACCATATAATTGAGCGGACTAGTCCCATAGTAGCACTGATTAGAATATCGCCACAATTTATAACAGGGATTCTCTCTCTCTCACACACACACACACGCACACACACCCCTCCGCACCCCTCCCTCCCCCTTCCCCACATAGACCCCCCCCCCCCCCCCCCCCCCCGCAACCCCAAACCACAGCCGCACTTTTCATATGGCTTATATGCATAACCATACATCCTGAACAGCCTTGCATGCGCTCAGCCCTTTGCACAAATTTCACTCTAAAGTTGGAGTGGGCATTCAGGCCTACTGGGTTGCCTGCTTTACCATGCGGGGTCCCCATTCCTGTTTCCAGTTTCACCTTACACGGCTGGCTGGGGCCTTTATGCTTCACAAGTCTCTCGCTGAATCAAGTACGTCAATAGCAGGTTGCTCAATTGCACAATGGGTGAGTTTCTGTGTCAAGGTCCTCTCTCTCTCTCTCTCTCTCTGTGTCTCTGCTGTGCATCGTTTTGGACACAGAATATGCTAATTCCTCCACACAGTACACGCATGACTGAACACGCACGCACGCACGCACACACACACACACGCGCGCGCGCGCGCGCGCGCGCACGCACGCACGCACATACACACACACACAGCTGTCACACCACTGTTGTGCTGCCCACCCCCCTCCCCCTCCCAAGCAGACCGACCAGCGGGTGATGGTCCACAACTTGCAGCGTCTTCTGACCGCCTGTACGCAGGACGTCAACACGCTTTTCACTTCCACTTTCTCAAAGAAACGTCACCGGGTTCGGACAAATCCACAAACGCTACACCACATTAGCTGGGCAGATGCCTGACCAGCAGCATAACCCAACACGTTTGGTCAGGCCTTCAAAGTATGCATATCATACTTGTGTAATTATCAGAGGACAACACTCTCGTTGCCATGGGTTCTTTTTCAGTGCGCCAAGTGCGTGCTGCACACGGTTCCTCGGTTCTATCGTCTCACACGAACGACTAGACGCTCAGTTTGATTCTGCAGCCAAACATGGGAGAAAGGGCGAGAGCGGGATTGGAACCCAGGCCCTGACGGACTCTATGTACTGGCAGCTAGGCGTCTTAACCATTCTGCCATCTTCCTCCATAGACTGATGCTACAACACAGAACTCACTCACCTGTCTGCCGTACCGGTACAGCACACAACACATTTACCTGTGTGTCATAAAGGTACAACACATTTACCTGTGTGTCATAACGGTACAACACACAACACATTTACCTGTCTGTCATAACGGTACAGCACACAACACATTTACCTGTCTGTCATAATGGTACTACACGCACCACATTTATCCTGTGAGTCATAAAGGTACAACACATTTACCTGTGAGTCATAACGGTACAGTACACAACACATTTACCTGTGTGTCATAAAGGTACAACACATTTACCTGTCTGTCATAACGGTACAGTACACAACACATTTACATGTCTGGCAAAATGGTACAGCACACAACACTGTTACCTGTCTGTCATGACGATACACCACAAAACACTGTTACCTGTCTGTCATAACGCTACACCACAAAACACTGTTACCTGTTGTGTCATAACGATACACCACAAAACACTGTTACCTGTCTGTCATAACGATACACCACAAAACACTGTTACCTGTTGTGTCATAACGATACACCACACAACACTGTTACCTGTCTGTCATGACGATACACCACAAAACACTGTTACCTGTTGTGTCATAACGCTACACCACAAAACACTGTTACCTGTCTGTCATAACGATACACCACAAAACACTGTTACCTGTCTGTCATAACGCTACACCACAAAACACTGTTACCTGTTGTGTCATAACGCTACACCACAAAACACTGTTACCTGTTGTGTCATAACGCTACACCACAAAACACTGTTACCTGTTGTGTCATAACGCTACACCACAAAACACTGTTACCTGTTGTGTCATAACGCTACACCACAAAACACTGTTACCTGTTGTGTCATAACGCTACACCACAAAACACTTACCTGTTGTGTCATAAACGATACACCACAAAACACTGTTACCTGTCTGTCATAACGCTACACCACAAAACACTGTTACCTGTTGTGTCATAACGCTACACCACAAAACACTGTTACCTGTCTGTGATAACGCTACACCACAAAACACTGTTACCTGTTGTGTCATAACGCTACACCACAAAACACTGTTACCTGTTGTGTCATAACGCTACACCACAAAACACTGTTACCTGTCTGTCATAACGCTACACCACAAAACACTGTTACCTGTTGTGTCATAACGCTACACCACAAAACACTGTTACCTGTTGTGTCATAACGCTACACCACAAAACACTGTTACCTGTTGTGTCATAACGCTACACCACAAAACACTGTTACCTGTCTGTCATAACGATACACCACAAAACACTGTTACCTGTCTGTCATAACGCTACACCACAAAACACTGTTACCTGTCTGTCATAACGCTACACCACAAGACACTGTTACCTGTCTGTGATAACGCTACACCACAAAACACTGTTACCTGTCTGTGATAACGCTACACCACAAAACACTGTACCTGTTGTGTCATAAACGATACACCACAAAACACTGTTACCTGTCTGTCATAACGCTACACCACAAAACACTGTTACCTGTCTGTCATAACGCTACACCACAAAACACTGTTACCTGTCTGTGATAACGCTACACCACAAAACACTGTTACCTGTCTGTCATAACGCTACACCACAAAACACTGTTACCTGTCTGTCATAACGCTACACCACAAAACACTGTTACCTGTCTGTCATAACGCTACACCACAAAACACTGTTACCTGTTGTGTCATAACGCTACACCACAAAACACTGTTACCTGTCTGTCATAACGCTACACCACAAAACACTGTTACCTGTTGTGTCATAACGATACAACACAAAACACTGTACCTGTTGTGTCATAACGCTACACCACAAAAGACTGTTACCTGTCTGTCATAACGCTACACCACAAAACACTGTTACCTGTTGTGTCATAACGCTACACCACAAAACACTGTTACCTGTCTGTCATAACGCTACACCACAAAACACTGTTACCTGTTGTGTCATAACGCTATACCACAAAACACTGTTACCTGTTGTGTCATAACGCTACACCACAAAACACTGTTACCTGTCTGTCATAACGCTACACCACAAAACACTGTTACCTGTTGTGTCATAACGCTACACCACAAAACACTGTTACCTGTCTGTCATAACGCTACACCACAAAACACTGTTACCTGTCTGTCATAACGCTACACCACAAAACACTGTTACCTGTCTGTCATAACGCTACACCACAAAACACTGTTACCTGTCTGTTGTGAGTTATTCAGATGAGGTCCCGTGTGCAGCATGCACTTTGCGCACGTGAAAGAACCCACAGCAACAAAGGGATTGTCTCTGGGGAAAAAACCCGTAGAAAATTCCATTTTGATTGTTTGACAAATACACGTACACGAAAAAAACAAACAAACAAATGCAGAACTGCACTGTAACGATGCGCTCTCTCTCTCTCTCTCTCTCTCTCTCTCTCTCTCTCTCTCTCTCTCCCGGAGAGAATTACCCAAATTTTACATAGAGATCTGCAGGGAATAAAATCAATGTCGACCCACAGAATAATAAACTGACACAATATCATACATTCAATCTCTTTTGTTAACATAAACCTGCTGTCACGAAAACGTCTTCAAAACACACGTATCATCGGTGTTCAGACAGTATTAAGACAATCAACTTCTTGACTCATACGGCTGCTTTCTGGTGCTACAATGTACAAAGACATAAAAACACCAATACAAGTCTACCAACCAGTGTCGCTACAGAGAAAAGTCTACCCACCATTCGCTACAATGAAACACCCGGACCATTCGGTACGCCTTCCGTCACTTCCGTCTCCAATTTCAACGAAACACCTGAAGAAAGAAAGATAAACAATGGACGCACAGTTTGTTAACACTGCACAGCAAAACGATGCAGTCTGTAAACGTGGCTACAGAAAGGTGTCATGTTTGTGTTCTGGGCAAGCAGTGAGTTAAAAGCAACTACTAGCATTCACCCACCCATACCTCCTTTCGGTTGTTTCACAAACGCCAAGACATGCTCTCCCACTGCACAAAACGCAGGCAAACAGCTCTTTCGATCTCACTGCAGTGTACCGAGAGAGAGGGAGAGAGAGAGAGGTGGGGGGGGGGGGGGGTTGGGGGGGGGGGAATCTTGTCAGGCAGCGTTGCGACATAGATATACTGGCGTGCAGCCAAAGGCGTTGGTATAAATAAGACAGACTGTGGACTTTGAACTGCGAGTAAACAATGTTGAACTGGTTGTCGGATTCCCGGGCCGACAAACCGAGGGTTCCGTGTGCAGCATGCATGAAGCGCACGTAAAGGAATCCAGGTCAACAGAAGGGTTGTAAGTCCCTGTCACAATTCTGTAGAGCTGTCCGCTTTGATTGTGAAATAAACACACCCGCGCACAGAACAAATACATTTAGAAGAGTGGCGCTACTCTGTGGCAGTACGCTCTTTCTGGGGACACGGGATTCTGTTGTGACAATACAATACAATACAACGCAATGCAATGCAATACAATACTTTTTCTTCTTTTCTTCTGCGTTCGTGGGCTGCAGTTCCCACGTTCACTCGTATGTATACGAGTGGGCTTTTACGAGCATGACCGTTTTTACCGCGCCATGTAGGCAGCCATACTCCGTTTTCGGGGGTGTGCATGCTGGGTATGTTTTTGTTTCCATAACCCACCGAACGCCGACATGGATTACAGGATCTTTAACGTGCGTATTTTATCTTTTGCGTGCGTGTACACAAGAAGGGGGTTCGGGCGCTAGCAGGTCTGCACATAATATGTTGACATGGGAGATCGGAAAATTCTCCACCCTTTACCCACCAGGCGCTGTTACCGAGATTCGAACCCGGGACCCTCAGATTGAAAGTCCAACGCTTTAACCACTCGACTCTTGCGCCCGTGCAATACAATACAATACAATAGCATGGAAACATATTGCACAATACAATACAATACAATACAATGCGTACCGATACTCTACGATACGGTACACAATACAGCGCAGTACAGTACAACACAACGTATTCAGTGTCATCAACATCGTTCTTCATCTTCTTGAGCATACACTGTCATGGAAGGGGACACATTGATCACTGCTGTGATAAGAGCCAGGTTCAGCCCACCTCTTCCCCCCCCCCCCCCCCCCCCCCCCACACACTCACATGGACACATGCACGTTCAGTACAGCCAGTCCTCTCTTCTCCTCTACACAGACCCCTCGGATGTCCAGTGGGTGTCTCAATGACTCAACCTTTAGCTTCCGTCGTCAGAATTGTGGTATTCTTTGTCAACATTCACCTCTTCAGTATAAGAGCCTTCTGCTTGCAATATTTTGATGATGGTAACTGGGGTGAAACGCTGTTAACGTCGTCTGTTTCGCCGTTCGTTGTGATGAAATCCCCCCCCCATCCCCCCCACACACATGGACACATTGATCACTGTTGTGATAAGAGCCCAGTTACCCCCCCCCCCACCTCCTCCCCCCCCCCCCATGATTATGGGATCGAGTCAAGGTGTTGGTGCTGGTCAGGGATTCTGAGCAACACTCTTAACAATCCACCGGAAAAGCAGATGACATTCATGTGGTCCTAGTATTTTCCGGTGAAAACCTGATCCTTGTCAGGGTGTAATGAAGGTATGGTTTATATTTAATTATAATGATGGTAGGAAACATTGTCAGGGTGTAATGAAGGTATGGTTTATAATGATGGTAGGAAACATCATTGTCAGGGTGTAATGAAGGTATGGTTTATAATGATGGTAGGAAACATCATTGTCAGGGTGTAATGAAGGCATGGTTTATAACATAATCTTATGATGGAGGGACTGGGCAAAATATGACAACACTATAACGTAGACCAGCAAGTTGAAAACACCGAGAAGATTAATCCTTCGTAAATTCTTGGTATTTGTCAAGCAATAAAAGACCATTCTTGGAAGTACAACAATACATTTTAATAATTTAGTACTCATATTTTACAATTCACGTTTTCTTTTTAATGAGAGCTTCACAGTTTACCAAGCGAAGGAACAGTCATAGGAGGAGGAGGAGGAGGAGGAATTAATTTCAATGCCTCACTAAACTGACAATCATCGACACCAGAGGAAGCAATCACATTGTTTATTTTACGTCCTGTTTCATATCCTGCATGGACGACACTGTCCTTCCTCATGAGTCCGCAACGACTGCATCAAGAGGATCGATCCATTGTTACAGGGTGTACAGATATGGATAGCAAAGTGAATGTGCGCTGACAATTTATATATATATATATATATATATATATATATATATATAGATAGATAGATAGATAGATAGATAGATATGTATATATATATATATATATATAGATAGAGAGAGAGAGAGAGATTATATATATATATATATAGAGAGAGAGAACACTGAACACTGAACACTTTAATGTCAATAGCTTTACAGCCCTAATGACATGGGGGTTCATAATACAAATAACAACATGCATCAATAGTAATAATATTGATGAAAACCAAAACCAAAACGAAATCAATCAATCTGTGCAACAAAGTGCAGTTCGAGAGAGAGAGAGAGAGAGAGAGAGAGAGAACACTGAACGCTTAAACACTGAACACTGGAATGTTCATTGTCATTAGCTGTAAAGCTCTAGTGACATAGTAGGTACAAATCAGAGCCAAAATGGTGCAAAACAAACAAAATGGAACAGAATGGAAAAACATAATCAAAGCAAACTAAACTACCATGGGATAAGCGGCACTTTGGTACTTTGTCATTGTCATTTGCTTAAAAAGTCCATGTGGCAGGCGTGTCCAATTGACCATCCAAATGTAACCCTTCCTTTTTGTCTATGCCTTTTTTCCCCCTCATGGAAACCCATACTAAGTTTATAATTGATTAATGAGTATTTGGATTAGTAGATGTTTTACGTATATTTACTGCCTCAGATACATATTTGCTAGTGAGAGTATCATAGTATCATATCATCATTTTCTGTCATCAGTATGCCGAACAAATCTTTTCTCTGCGCTGGAGCTGTATTGACAAGGGTACAGTTTTTTTTCGCAATTCTTCGTATCTTTTGCAGTTAAATATGAAAAGATTTTCATCTTCTGGGCTTTCGCAACACATTGGGCAAGGGGATGTTGCTACGTCTGAATCGAACCATCATCTGTTGGCATTCAGCCCAAGTGCTCTCAATCTGAGCCTCGCAAAGTAGATTATAGGCCACTTGTTTGTTACGATCTTGATATATTTCTGTGTTTGAAAAATTGATTTAAATGAATAAAACCATTTATACCTATCATTGCTCTCTATTTCTCCGTGCCAGTTTTGCTTGTAACATGCTGTAAGTCTATCTTTAAATTCCGATACAAAGCCGCTCTCGTGCCCTACTCCTTGGCACATCCAGACCAGACCGGATCCATGTTCCGTTAGTGTTTTCTTGATGTGGATGTGGAAACCCAGTTCTGTTTGCCCTTCTCCTCTTGCAGCAGCAGCATCTCGTATGCTTGCCTACATGATCGTGATGTTGGCAGTCTAGCAAATTTGAGCCGATATTTCATGCATTTTACAATTGATTTCATATGCAATGGGTACCTGCCAGTTTCACCATACATTATAGTGTTTGATGAATGAAATGGGACACCAAGAGAGCGCTTCATTGCAAAAGTATGTACTCTTTCCATTTGATTATCTGTCATGAGTCCCAATATTTCCGCTCCTTATTTCAAGACTAGTTCAATTTGTGTGTCGAAAAGTTTCCAGAAAAACTGCATCAGTCGCCCGTAGTCTCCTGAGTGATTTTATAATTTGGATTACACCTTTTTTCCCTTTTATATTTGCTTCATCCCACGCAGACGTCAAACTCAATTTAGTTGTGAATAACATTCCAAAATATTTATATGAATTGGTTACTTTTATTTCTCTGCCACCACAGTGCCATTTTTCATGAGTCGAAAGATGACCTTTTCGGAAAACTATAATAATTGGTCTTTTCGAGATTTACTGTTAATTGTAGTCAGTCTGTTTATTGCTTTAGGGCATTTAATTGATTTGTAACCCAATGGGTGTGTCAGACAAGAGAACAACATCAGCAAATAGCATTAAGATCAGTTCTGTTGCCCCATGTATCATTTGTATTCCATGTCTACCCTTCTTTGATAACTCCACTGCCAATTCATTGATGAAAAAGGAAAACAGCTGTGGGCTTAGCATACAGCCTTGTTTAACCCCTCGTGGACATTGAATAAGTCGGAACAAATACCTTTGTCACGAACACATACAAGTACAGAATCGTAGATGCTTTTAAAGGCCATGCTTTTTCTTAGTATACTCCACAGGATGTTTCTGTTCACAGAATCAAATGGTTTTTTTGAAGTCTACGAATGCTACGTATAGCTTTGTCTTGAGTAAAAGATGATTTTGGACTAGAGCGTATAAAGTGAATAATGGTCAATAGTGGTGAAATCTGTTCTAAAGCCCACCTGTTCCTCTATATATTTTTCTTTTATTTCTACCCATTTTTTTTAATCTTCGATTTAAAATGTGAGTATACACTTTACTAATTGCACTCATCAAGGCTACTCCCCTGTAATTGTCCGGGTTGTTTGTGTCTCCCTCTTTATGTACAGGCACAATAATGGATTTTGCCCAGTCCAACGGAAATGTTCCACTTTCAAATGATTTGTTGAATAGGGTAGCTAGGAATTGCATATCATTATTGTTTGCATTTTTAGAATTTCGCTGATAACAGTCTGGGCTGGCATGTTTGCCCGATTTCAGGTTTTTTTATACTTGTAATGATTTCCTGTTCTGAAATTGGGTCATTGAATAGAGCTGAATGAATTGGGTCATTGAATAGAGTTGAATAGTGATTAAATAGAATTGAGAGAGAGAGAGAGAGAGAGAGAGAGAGAGAGAGAGAGAGAGAACAAGAACAAGAACAAAACTTTAATCTCCAGGCCTCCGGCCCCTAGAAAGAGGTCAAAAGTACACAATATGGTGATCACTCAACCACAACAAAATGTAAAATATGTACTAACTTAACCTGTAGAACAAAAGTGCTTCTCGTGCATGGTAAATTAATTCTAACTTTCATCATTGTTGTCACAGAATTCCTGTCGTATCTTCAGGGCATTAAATATATAAACGCAGAGAGAGAGAGAGAGAGAGAGAGAGAGAGAGAGAGAGAGAGAGAGAACTCTCAGAACTGAGAACTCAAAAACGTTTTTTATTCAAGGATTAAGATTTTAGGCATGGCCTATTCTTCCATTCTGTCCTTCCTAATCTGCATCAGTTACAATAGGACACATATATCTAATGGATAGGGGAGAAAGAGAAGAACAGAAAGCGTGCAGAAGGATACATATGATGAAGTACACACACACACACACACACACACACGCACACACACAGATTGATGAATGGATAGTAGAGAGAGAGAACACTGAACACTGAAATGTTCAATGTCATTAGCTGTAAAGCTCTAGTGACATAGTAGGTACTAATCAGAAGAAAATGGTGCAAAACAGATAAAATGGAACTGAAGGGAAAAAACAGAATTGACACAACATAATCTCATAAGAGATTTGCAACACTTTGGCACTTTGTCTTTTGCTTAAAGTACATGTGACAGGAAGGTAATGTGCCTTTTTTTTCATTCGTCTCCAAGGTTTGGACGATACACAGAAAACAAAGTACATGTAAATCATAGAATAAATATTTACGCATGTAACATCGGCACACATCATATAATGCAAACACATACTAAAGAACATATAGACCATGAAATAATCATTTATGCCTGAACATCGAAACCCATCATATCAATACGAACACATATAATTACAATGTCGAGATTGACCATCCAAATTCAGCCCCTCCTTTTTATTTATGCTTTTTTCTTCATAAAGCCTATACTAATTTCTAATTGATTAATGAGTATTTGGACCGATGGACGTTTTCCGTAAATTTATTGCCTCAGATATATATTTTGCAAGTGAAAGTATCATATCTTCATTTTATGTCATCAATATGCCGAATAAATCTTTTCTCTGCGTTGGAACTGTAATGAAAAGGGTACACTTTTTTTCGCAATTCATCGTATCTTTTGCAGTTAAATATGAAATGATTTTCATCTTCTGGGCTTTCGCCACACAATGGACAAGGAGAAGGAGAGAGAGAGAGAGAGAGAGAGAGAGAGAGAGAGAGAGAGAGAGAGAGAGAGAGAGAGAGAGAGACCTACTGACCTACTGACCTCACACGTGGCATGAAGAACACGGGTCACACCAGCGGCTGTAGCCAAGTGGTTAGCGTCCAGAACTGACGACTGGCGGGACGTGGGTTTCAAGCCCCATCAGAGGTGGGTTTGTTTTCCCTTTCGGTCTGTGGACGGCTCCTCGCCAGACGTGAGTGCACTGCAGGCTGACATGGGAAGTCTGGGACCACACAGCTCACAGTGCAGCCTTGTCTAGTAGTGCCAGACTTGAGTGCACTGCAGGCTGACATGGGAAGTCTGGGACCACACAGCTCACAATGCAGCTTTGTCTAGTAGTGCCAGACGTGAGTGCACTGCGGGCTGACATGGGAAGTCTGGGGCCACACAGCTCACAGTGCAGCCTTGTCTAGTAGTGCCAGACTTGAGTGCACTGCAGGCTGACATGGGAAGTCTGGGACCACACAGCTCACAATGCAGCTTTGTCTAGTAGTGCCAGACGCGAGTGCACTGCGAGCTGACATGGGAAGTCTGGGGCCACACAGCTCACAATGCAGCTTTGTCTAGTAGTGCCAGACGCGAGTGCACTGCGGGCTGACATGGGAAGTCTGGGGCCACACAGCTCACAATGCAGCTTTGTCTAGTAGTGCCAGACGTGAGTGCACTGCGGGCTGACATGGGAAGTCTGGGGCCACACAGCTCACAATGCAGCTTTGTCTAGTAGTGCCAGACGCGAGTGCACTGCGGGCTGACATGGGAAGTCTGGGACCACACAGTTCACAGTGCAGCTTTGTCTAGTAGTGCCAGACCTGAGTGCACTGACACGGGAAGTCTGGGACCACACAGTTCACAGTGCAGCTTTGTCTAGTAGTGCCAGACCTGAGTGCACTGACACGGGAAGTCTGGGACCACACAGTTCACAGTGCAGCTTTGTCTAGTAGTGCCAGACGTGAGTGCACTCACACCGGAAGTCTGGGACCACACAGTTCACAGTGCAGCTTTGTCTAGTAGTGCCAGACGTGAGTGCACTGACACGGGAAGTCTGGGACCACACAGCTCACAGTGCAGCTTTGTCTAGCAGTGCCAGACGTGAGTGCACTGACACGGGAAGTCTGGGACCACACAGTTCACAGTGCAGTCTTGTCTCGTAGTGCCAGACCTGAGTGCACTCACACCGGAAGTCTGGGGCCACACAGTTCACAGTGCAGCTTTGTCCAGCAGTCCCAAAGCTAAATAGTCACCATGGCAACATCGTCATCACCCCTGTCATCATTCAGCATCAATGAAGCATATGAAAACAAAATGTTCCAAAGTCTGGGACACAACAAAGGAACACGAGTTAAACCACACCACCCAGCACACTACAAGGAAATACTGTGTTTCCATCCACAGGTCTTCAATAGAAACACAACATAGACCTACTGACAGAGAACGACCCACAGGTCTTCAATAGAAACATGCACAAAACAACAACAGCAAAACAACAAAAACAAAACAATAACAAAAGCAAAAACATAGACATATTCATAGGTCTTTAAAGAAACGTCCAAACGTCTTCAATAGAAACAACAAAAAACACAGACCTACTGACAGACCAAAGTCTTCAAAAGAAACACCCCAAAAATATAGAGCTACTGATAGACCATATTCTTCAATAGAAACAATACAACATAAAACCAAAGTCTTCAACAGAAACACCAGTACAACATAGACCCACAGGTCTTCAACAGAAAGACCAACACAATACAGACCTAAAGGTCTTCAATAGAAAGACCAGTACAACATAGACCACAGGTCTTCAACAGAAAGACCTCAACACAATACAGACCTAAAGGTTTTCAACAGAAACACCAGTACAACATAGACCCACAGGTCTTCAACAGAAAGACCAACACAATACAGACCTAAAGGTCTTCAATAGAAACACCACACCATTGACCTAAATGTCTTCCATAGAAACAACAATACAATATTGACCTAAAGGTCTTCAACAGAAACACCAACACAATATTGACCTAAAGGTCTTCAATAGAAACATCAACACAACATTGACCTAAATGTCTTCAATAGAAACAACAATACAACATTGACCTAAATGTCTTCAATAGAAACATCAACACAATATTGACCTAAAGGTCTTCAATAGAAACACCACACCATTGACCTAAATGTCTTCCATAGAAAAACCACACCATTGACCTAAAGGTCTTCCATAGAAACACCACACCATTGACCTAAATGTCTTCCATAGAAACACCACACCATTGACCTAAAGGTCTTCCATAGAAACACCACACCATTGACCTAAAGGTCTTCCATAGAAACACCACACCATTGACCTAAATGTCTTCCATAGAAACACCACACCATTGACCTAAATGTCTTCCATAGAAACACCACACCATTGACCTAAATGTCTTCCATAGAAACACCACACCATTGACCTAAATGTCTTCAATAGAAACATCAACACAATATTGACCTAAAGGTCTTCAATAGAAACACCACACCATTGACCTAAATGTCTTCAATAGAAACATCAACACAATATTGACCTAAAGGTCTTCAATAGAAACACCACACCATTGACCTAAATGTCTTCAATAGAAACATCAACACAATATTGACCTAAAGGTCTTCAACAGAAACACCAACACAATACAGACCTAAAGGTTTTCAATAGAAACACCACACCATTGACCTAAATGTCTTCCATAGAAACACCAACACAACATTGACCTAAATGTCTTCAATGGAAAGACCAACACAACATTGACCTAAATGTCTTCAATGGAAAGACCAACACAACATTGACCTAAATGTCTTCAATAGAAACAACACAATATTGACCTAAAGGTCTTCAACAGAAACAATATTGACCTAAATGTCTTCAATAGAAACACCACATTGACCTAAATGTCTTCCATAGAAACAACAATACTGACCTAAAGGTTTTCAACAGAAACACCAACACAACATTGACCTAACGTTTTTCAATAGAAACACCAACACAACATTGACCTAAATGTCTTCAATGGAAAGACCAACACAACATTGACCTAAATGTCTTCAATGGAAAGACCAACACAACATTGACCTAAAGGTCTTCAACAGAAACACCAACACAACACAATCTACTGATACAGAACGGACTCGGAGTCAGCAGAGAACGTGGTACATTCGCTAACATAAAGAAAATAAACGAAACCAGATGACATTGTTTATGATCATGTCTAGGGCAGATGTCCAACTGGCCTAAAACACTATGTGCTGTGTAAAAAGAGCTGTTTGAAATCAACAAGAATTGATGACAGTACATTAGTTTGTTTTACGGTAAAAGGACAAAGGACAAAGGCTACGGAAGTTAATGTAAAATATGGACAACGAAGGTGTCGCAGTATCGGGGATCTTAGGATAATATCAAGTCAGACATGGGACGCTGAACGTTGAACGACTTTAATGACTCGGGCCTACAGCCCCAATCATGACATTTGTGAGAATATGCATGAAACGATTTAATTCAAAAATGCCACATGTATATTATATTCAGCCTTCATACAGACAGACGCACCAACACTCACCCTCCACACGACAAACCAACAATCCAAACATACACTTTCTCATTCTCATCCATTCACCCACTCACGCACGCATACCTACCAACCCTCCCCCCCCCCACACACACACACTCACATTCACATTCTCACATATACACCATAGCACGCACACGCGTGCACACACACACACACACACACACACACACACACACACACACACACACACACACACACACACACACACACACACACGCTACAGCTGACAGAATGACAGACAGACGGATGAACGGTGACAAAAACTCAATGAATCTGTCAGCCCTCCGCACCAGTCGGAACAACCAGATCCCACCTATAACATTTATTTAAAAAAAAAAAAAAAAAAAAAAAGGTATTTTCGAACACGAAATTCAATAACAAAACAATACTGACACAACTACCCCTCTCACGCGATTACAAACACACAAAAAATATAGTCTGCTGTGCTCAGCCTCTGCCGCCGCAGTCCAGAATACACCAGCGGTCAGGAATGGATGGGAGAAGGGAGATAGTAAGTTGGGGGACAGCACTTAACACAGCGACCAAGTTCTTCCAGCCGACGCTGTTGTCGTCGTCGCTGTTGTCGTCGTCGCTGTTATCGTCGTCGCTGTTATCGTCGACGCGGTTGCGCCGCTGCCGCCAGAACACTGCCAGTCCCGCACCATGCAGACCTCCCTCCAGCCCACTGCCACAACCAGCAGAGGAGTGGAACCGTCCAAACGGGCACAATGGAAGAAAAAAAACCTAAGAATGGCAAAGTGTCAGTTCTGACTCTGAAAGATTCTAGTCACACCCAACCTATCATCCCGCCCATCCAACCTGCCGTTACAATAATGTATTTAACTTTGACTCGATTTAATTTAATTTATCCCAAAATAATAAACATTAACACTTCTTCATGAACACAACCCCAATGATGATAGGAACACATATATTCACGGCATCTCTTAACAACATAAATTAATATGAACAGCTACAGCAAATTCAAACAAACATGCATTCACAGCCTCTGTCATTCCCTCCTCCACCATTCCTGCAGGTCCAAACGACCAGCCGACCAAGGAAACATCACACACCCTCACCTCAGACAGGTTATGTGAAAAACCTGGAACCGGTGTTCCAGCCGTTGCAACGCCCGCCGAACAATGACGACAACCTGCTGCTTCACCGCAGCAGAAGACATGGGAAGATCAACTCCCAAAAGCCCTGGTCGAAATGACTCTCACAGCAGTTGACAGTGGAGTGCCCGAAAGATACAGGAACAAATCAAAAACAACAAATCAAAACCAAAACACAACTCACTGACGCGAGTTGGTTCGCACGTGGGATTCGGGCCTAACGCGTTGCCAGCCTATCTGACGGCTTACAGAAATAGGTCAGCTAAGGGGAGTCTCACATTCTGGATATGTCGACGCGTGATACACACACACACACGCGCGCGCGCGCATACACATCCACAGAAACACACATTCTTACTCATACTCTAATCTCACATACCAGACAGACGAGGGATTCAAGATTCAAGATTCAAAAACTTTATTACTCAAGGATAAAGATTTTAGGCATCGCCCAGTCTTCCAATCTGTCCTTGTGACAACAATAACAATAACAACATTAACGATAACGACACAACAATAATAATTTTTGTTAACACTGCTACATCCACTGCTACTACAACGAAGAATGATCACCACCATCATCATTAACATCGTAAAAAGTAATAAAACGAACGCATTCATACATTCATATCCATACACATGTACACACTCTCTCCACCCAACACACACACACACACACACACACACACACACACACACACACACACACACACATATACTTATGCACATACAGAGACATGACCGAAGTGAGAAACATATAGCGGACATAAAGAAAACAGAGAAACACAACTTTACCACTGCACATATACAAAAGTGATTAATTTGCTGATGCAGATGTTACAGGTAATAATATCCAATTTACAGGCGAACAAGTAAAAACAAAGCACAAAGGTAGAAATAAAATAAATTCACTGCATGTAGGCATAGGTACAAACTTCACGGAAAAAGCATGATTTTTGTCCTTTTTAGCTGGTTTTTTAAAAAAAAGAAGAAAAAAAAGCAAGCTTTGTGGGCCTATTGTTTGTGGAGCAGAAGTTCTCGTATAATTGATTTGAAGGAACGTAATGAATCGCACGTCTTAATGAACGAAGGAAGAAAGTTCCAAGCAGATGGTCCAAAAAATGCAAAGCTAGATTTGTACAAATCGATGCACACACGAGGCAGAATATAATTATCTGAATCGTAACGCTCTGATGCCCGTTGAACAAGGTCACTGAGGTATGGTGGTGACATGTTTTTGTGTACTTTGAACATGAGGACCATTTTATTGTAGTTGAATTGCTTGTACAGTGGTCATATTTCCAGTTTTGTTAATTTTCCATCTGTTGATAGGAAGTGGTCTGGTAAAATAAGTTTAGCTGCTCGTCTGTGCAATGAGTTAACTTTTTTTAGCTGGTTGTGACTGGCATTGCTCCAAACTGTAGATGCATAATTGACATGAGAGAGACAGTGTGCCCCGAAGAATAATTTTCTGGTTTGAGTATCGACATAATATCTAAGTTTATTGAGTAAGAACAAATTGCGGGCTAATTGTTTGCATACATGGTTGATATGAGCTTGCCAGTTCAGTTCTTTATCAATAATTACCCCTAGAACGCGGTGCTCACAAACTTCAGTTGTCTTGTTTACCTGGAGAGAGAGAGAGAGAGAGAGAGAGAGAGAGAGAGAGAGAGAGTGAGAGACAGACAGACAGACAGACAGACAGACAGACAGAAAGAGACAGAGACAGAGACAGACAGAGACACAGAGAGACAGACAGACAGACAGAGACACACAGAGAGAGACAGACACAGAAAGAGAGACAGAGACACAGACAGACAGACAGACAGAGACAAAGAGAGACAGGCAGACAGATAGACACAGACAGAGAGAGAGAGAGAGAGAGACAGAGACAGAGAGAGAGACAGAGACAGAGAGAGAGACAGAGAGAGAGGTACTGCAAGGCTGATATTGTTCTTTAACACGACCGTATATATGACGAAAACAAAATGAGGGAACATGTTGAAAAACAAGCGAAACTCTTCAGTTTCTGATGAAATGTAAACCAAAATGACCAAATAATCACAATATAAATGTTCTAACAACATGCTGGGGGAAAAAAAAGAAGCGAAACTCTTCAGTTTCTGATGAAATGTAAACCAAAATGACCAAATAATCACAATATAAATGTTCTAACAACATGCTGGGGGAAAAAAAAGAAGCGAAACTCTTCAGTTTCTGATGAAATGTAAACCAAAATGACCAAATAATCACAATATAAATGTTCTAACAACATGCTGGAGGAAAAAAAGAAGCGAAACTCTTCAGTTTCTGATGAAATGTAAACCAAAATGACCAAATAATCACAATATAAATGTTCTAACAACATGCTGGGGGAAAAAAAAGAAGCGAAACTCTTCAGTTTCTGATGAAATGTAAACCAAAATGACCAAATAATCACAATATAAATGTTCTAACAACATGCTGGGGGAAAAAAAGAAGCGAAACTCTTCAGTTTCTGATGAAATGTAAACCAAAATGACCAAATAATCACAATATAAATGTTCTAACAACATGCTGGGGGAAAAAAAGAAGCGAAACTCTTCAGTTTCTGATGATATGTGAACCAGAATGCCCGAACAATCACAACATGCATTTTCTAATAATCTAAAAGTGTCTGAGCATTGCGACAAACATGACGTGGCGCTGAAGTGAAGTGTGTGTTGGCTGGCAGTGACGTGTGCTTCACTTCCTGAAGTGTTTTGTTACTGCTGTTCACTTCCTTGTTTGCCGGTCACCACTGTGACCAGTGAATTAAGTGGTGGACAATGTGAAGGCAAATATATTCTGTCTCTGTCTCTGTCTGTCTGTCTGTCTGTCTGTCTCTCTCTCTCTCTCAGATTGGAAGAATGGGCCATACCTAAAAACCTTTATCCTTGAATAAAAAACGTTTTTGAGTTCTCTCTCTCTCTCTCCCTCTCTCTCTCTCTTCAGTCTGTCTGTCTGTATTTTCTCTGTCTCTCCGCCTGCCTGTCGGTCTGTCTCTGTCTCCCCCCTCTCTCTCTCTGTATTTGTCTCTAAGTGTCTCTCTGCCTGCATGTCTGACTGTCTCTCTCTGTATTTGTCTCTAAGTGTCTCTCTGCCTGCTTGTCTGACTGTCTCTGTCTGTCTGTCTGTCTGTCTCTGTATTTGTCTCTAAGTGTCTCTCTGCCTGCTTGTCTGTCTGTCTCTGTCTGTCTGTCTGTCTGTCTCTGTATTTGTCTCTAAGTGTCTCTCTGCCTGCTTGTCTGTCTGTCTGTCTCTGTCTGTCTGTCTGTCTGTCTCTGTATTTGTCTCTAAGTGTCTCTCTGCCTGCTTGTCTGACTGTCTGTCTGTCTGTCTGTCTCTCTCTGTATTTGTCTCTAAGTGTCTCTCTGTCTGCTTGTCTGACTGTCTCTGTCTGTCTGTCTGCTTGTCTGACTGTCTCTGTCTGTCTGTCTGTCTCTCTCTGTATTTGTCTCTAAGTGTCTCTCTGCCTGCTTGTCTGACTGTCTCTGTCTGTCTGTCTGTCTGTCTGTCTGTCTGTCTCTGTATTTGTCTCTAAGTGTCTCTCTGCCTGCTTGTCTGACTGTCTCTGTCTGTCTGTCTGTCTGTCTCTGTCTGTCTGTCTGTCTGTCTCTGTATTTGTCTCTAAGTGTCTCTCTGCCTGCTTGTCTGACTGTCTCTGTCTCTGTCTGTCTGTCTCTCTCTGTATTTGTCTCTAAGTGTCTCTCTGCCTGCTTGTCTGACTGTCTCTGTCTGTCTGTCTGTCTGTCTGTCTGTCTCTGTATTTGTCTCTAAGTGTCTCTCTGCCTGCTTGTCTGACTGTCTCTGTCTGTCTGTCTGTCTGTCTCTGTCTGTCTGTCTGTCTGTCTCTGTATTTGTCTCTAAGTGTCTCTCTGCCTGCATGTCTGACTGTCTCTCTCTGTCTCTGTCTGTCTGTCTCTGTCTGTCTGTCTGTCTCTCTCTGTATTTGTCTCTGAGTGTCTCTCTGTCTGCTTGTCTGACTGTCTCTGTCTCTGTCTGTCTCTGTCTGACTGTCTCTGTCTCTGTCTGTCTGTCTCTGTCTCTCTCCCTCCCTCTCCCCTCTCCCTCCCCCAAACCCCCCACAACCCGCCTTCTCTCTCTCTTACTTTCGCTCTCAAGTGCTTGATGAAAAAACACATTGTTTGCTGATTCTGTTAGTCCCTCTCCAAACTTTCTCTCTTTTAGCTCCTCTTCCCCCTTTCTACCCCCTCTCTCTACCTCTCTCTATCTCTCTCTCACTCTCTCTCACTCACTCTCAAAAAAAAAAGAAAAGAAAAAAAAGAAAAAAAAAAGAAAAGAAAAGAAAAAAAAAGAAGAAAGAAAAAGTATACATTTCTCTTCACATGGGGGCTATGCCTATACACGAATAAACCATATATATATATATATATATATATATATATATATATATATATATATATATATATATATATATATATATATATATATATATATGTATCTTTCGCTCTCGAGTGCTACATGAAAAAAGACAACAAAAAACCCTCACATTTTTTGCTGATTCTGTTCCCCTCTCTCCATAGTTTCTCTCTGTTAGCCCCCTCCCCTCTCTTTCTTTCTACTCCGCCCTCTCTCTCCCTCTCTCTCTCTTACTTTCTACTCCGCCCTCTCTCCCTCTCTCTCTCTTTCTTTCTACTCCGCCCTCTCTCCCTCTCTCTCTCTTTCTTTCTACTCCGCCCTCTCTCCCCCTCCCCTCTCTTTCTTTCTACTCCGCCCTCTCTCCCTCTCTCTCTCTTTCTTTCTACTCCGCCCTCTCTCCCTCTCTCTCTCTTTCTTTCTACTCCGCCCTCTCTCCCCCTCCCCTCTCTTTCTTTCTACTCCGCCCTCTCTCCCTCTCTCTCTCTTTCTTTCTACTCCGCCCTCTCTCCCTCTCTCTCTCTTTCTTTCTACTCCGCCCTCTCTCCCTCTCTCTCTCTTTCTTTCTACTCCGCCCTCTCTCCCCCTCCCCTCTCTTTCTTTCTACTCCGCCCTCTCTCCCTCTCTCTCTCTTTCTTTCTACTCCGCCCTCTCTCCCTCTCTCTCTCTTTCTTTCTACTCCGCCCTCTCTCCCCCTCCCTCTCTTTCTTTCTACTCCGCCCTCTCTCCCCCTCCCCTCTCTTTCTTTCTACTCCGCCCTCTCTCCCCCTCCCCTCTCTTTCTTTCTACTCCGCCCTCTCCCCCTCCCCTCTCTTTCTTTCTACTCCGCCCTCTCTCCCTCTCTCTCTCTTTCTTTCTACTCCGCCCTCTCTCCCCCTCCCCTCTCTTTCTTTCTACTCCGCCCTCTCTCCCTCTCTCTCTCTTTCTTTCTACTCCGCCCTCTCTCCCCCTCCCCTCTCTTTCTTTCTACTCCGCCCTCTCTCCCCCTCCCCTCTCTTTCTTTCTACTCCGCCCTCTCCCCCTCCCCTCTCTTTCTTTCTACTCCGCCCTCTCTCCCTCTCTCTCTCTTTCTTTCTACTCCGCCCTCTCTCCCCCTCCCCTCTCTTTCTTTCTACTCCGCCCTCTCTCCCTCTCTCTCTCTTTCTTTCTACTCCGCCCTCTCTCCCCCTCCCCTCTCTTTCTTTCTACTCCGCCCTCTCTCCCTCTCTCTCTCTTTCTTTCTACTCCGCCCTCTCTCCCTCTCTCTCTCTTTCTTTCTACTCCGCCCTCTCTCCCCCTCCCCTCTCTTTCTTTCTACTCCGCCCTCTCTCCCCCTCCCCTCTCTTTCTTTCTACTCCGCCCTCTCTCCCCCTCCCCTCTCTTTCTTTCTACTCCGCCCTCTCTCCCCCTCCCCTCTCTTTCTTTCTACTCCGCCCTCTCTCCCCCTCCCCTCTCTTTCTTTCTACTCCGCCCTCTCTCCCCCTCCCCTCTCTTTCTTTCTACTCCGCCCTCTCTCCCTCTCTCTCTCTTTCTTTCTACTCCGCCCTCTCTCCCTCTCTCTCTCTTTCTTTCTACTCCGCCCTCTCTCCCTCTCTCTCTCTTTCTTTCTACTCCGCCCTCTCTCCCTCTCTCTCTCTTTCTTTCTACTCCGCCCTCTCTCCCCCTCCCCTCTCTTTCTTTCTACTCCGCCCTCTCTCCCTCTCTCTCTCTTTCTTTCTACTCCGCCCTCTCTCCCCCTCCCCTCTCTTTCTTTCTACTCCGCCCTCTCTCCCTCTCTCTCTCTTTCTTTCTACTCCGCCCTCTCTCCCTCTCTCTCTCTTTCTTTCTACTCCGCCCTCTCTCCCCCTCCCCTCTCTTTCTTTCTACTCCGCCCTCTCTCCCCCTCCCCTCTCTTTCTTTCTACTCCGCCCTCTCTCCCCCTCCCCTCTCTTTCTTTCTACTCCGCCCTCTCTCCCTCCCCTCTCTTTCTTTCTACTCCGCCCTCTCTCCCTCTCTCTCTCTTTCTTTCTACTCCGCCCTCTCTCCCCCTCCCCTCTCTTTCTTTCTACTCCGCCCTCTCTCCCTCTCTCTCTCTTTCTTTCTACTCCACCCTCTCTCCCCCTCCC
>NC_134904.1:40731647-40736647 GCF_041734735.1 Babylonia areolata | reverse complement strand
ACCCCCTTCGTGTGTATATGCAAGCAGAAGATCAAATACGCACGTTAAAGATCCTGTAATCCATGTCAGCGTTCGGTGGGTTATGGAAACAAGAACATACCCAGCATGCACACCCCTGAAAACGGAGTATGGCTGCCTACATGGCAGGGTAAAAACGGTCATTCACGTAAAAGCCCACTCGTGTGCATACGAGTGAACATGGGAGTTGCAGCCCACGAACGCAGAAGAAGAAGAAGAGAAGAATTTCTCATGATTATGCCTCCATTGCAAAACACGCGAACAATTTCGTTTCTTCGTTGAATGGGTAAAACACAAGCAAAAAAACAACTTCAGTTGTTGGCCCAGGAAGCGCCCCGTGACCTATTTTTTTCCCCACTGAACGTGTGCCGACATGTTGGCCCGGGGAAGATTGAAGGTCAAGGACACCGTCAAGCTGACACGGGAGGTGTAGGTGTCGTGCTGCAGGCAGCTCTGTTTACAACCGGCTGTGGAGCTTTCCAAGGTCACTGTGTGTGTGTGTGTGTGTGTGTGTGTGTGTGTGTGTGTGTGTTTGTTTGTTTGTTTGAACCTTTCATTATATTATATTCTATGTGATCACCTGTTCGCATATTTGTACAATAATTCTATGATAATTTTTTTTTACACAAACCTATGGCTCCAGAGACGTGTTATGCGCTTTGGGTTTATGCGAAAGTCGTTACAAAAGCAGCAGATATGGTGTAAGAGTATCTGCATGTTTTTACACCTCCTTGAAAACGAAATTGAAACTTAACACAGCGCCGCCCAACCAGACTATAAACACTGAGGATTAGTCAAGGTGCACATCGATTGATTGATTGATTGATTGATTGATTGACGTGGATGCTTATATAGCTCTATCCTCGGCCCCCACAATCAAAATCTAGATTGTTTATTCAATATTTTTGCACTTCCCGTAAATACTGGTTGATCATCAACACACACTCCTTACATCTATCTAGTACAATATTATTGGCGTAAGTTATGCTTGATAATTCAGTTTTACTATTTTCATTATTTTATCCATTTGTGAAAAATAAAGTTCTATAGTTACATTGCATGAACGTTACATGGCGAAGAGAGACGTGACGCACAACAACAGCCTATGACTCAACTGACTAGAGTGTGTATGTATATGATAGTCAGTCGTGTCCGACTATGACCATCAGAACAGCAGAGGAGGCAACTGCTGTTCCGACTATTTGGGCTAGAATTTGTTTATAGTGGATAGTGTCTTGCCCAAATACATCCCCACTCTCTCGGCCAAGAGGGTTTTAGGACAGTCGGCGTTGGGATGGTTCCCAAAGGCCAACTAGCCCACAAGGCTGCAGCACTAAGAGCCAGTGCAATTTTGCCTCCTAGTTTGAGAGTCATAGTCCTTCACAAAAGGCTAAGCTGTAAATGGTTTCCCATTGACTGGAGAAACCATTGATAATACAGCTCTCACTTCACTGTTGGCCCAAATGTAAACTTATATCAATCTGTGATATAAGCCGAGTGTTGGGGCTACTAGTGTGTATACACATCAACTAACACACACTGAATTCTGTTCACAGAAAGAAAGAAAAAGTCGTTGAGAACGGGAGAATGAGTTTAAAGCAGTGATAACCAGAAATGACTGACACCAATTTCAGTTAAAGAAGAGAGGCTTTAACTCACTCAGTACGGCCAGTCCTCTTCTCCTCTACACAGACCCCTCGGATGTCCAGTGGGTGTCTGAATGACCCAACCTTTAGCTTCCGTCGTCAGAATTGTGGTATCTTTGTCAACATTCACCTCTTCAGTATAAGAGCCTTCCGCTTGCAATATTTTGATGGTGGTAATTGGGGTGAAACGCTGTTAACGTCGTCTCTTTCGCCGTTCGTATGGAGAGAGTTAAAAACAGACGAAATGGCTGTAAAAGTTACAAAGAAGAAAAGTTCTTGTTAACAAACAACACGTTCAAATTTGGTCATGAGAGAAATCAGGAAGACACCCAGACACTCGAGCATGGGGAAAGCAAAGCGTTCGGAAAGAGATTGGAGTGGAAATTAAATTTTGTTTGCTGTCTCGCCACACTCGCACACACACACATACTGGTGATTGTAGACATTTTGTTAAAGTATTAATTTTTCACATTTGAAAGTCATCTTTTTGGATGAAGGAAAGGAGGGGTGTGTGAAAGGTTAGCTTGGGAAAACCAGACGAAGAATTTGGGGGGGGGGGGGGGGGGGGGGGGGGGGGGGGGGGGGGGGGGGGGGGGGGGGGGGGAGAGAGTTTGGAGAAGGGGCACCAAGGTTAGTGGGAGGGGTTGGTACCGGTTCAAACTGGTTCCAAAGCAGCTTTCACCGGACAAAACCTGTCATGTACATGGCAGAGCCATTGCACCCTGCTCACACCTTGCACCTACATCTCACACGTTCAGCTTTAGACACGGAACCTGTTCGCCTTGATTCACTGAAGCACTTCTCTTGGGAAATGTGGTATCAATTCAATCTTTTGGCTCAGAATTTATCTCTGTTCTGAACGTGGGAGTTGCAGCCTACGAACAACAGAAGAATAAGAGACCTCTATTCCTCCTTCCCTCGTTCCCCCCCTCCCTCCCCCCTCTCTTTCTCTCTGTGGCACACGTTTTGATCATCTTGATATCGGTAACATCCTTTGAATGGAGAAAAAAAAGCATAATAAAAAACAGAAAATCAATCTGCGCCCTGCAAAATTTGCTTTTGTGCAAATCTGAGCGATACGGAAAAGCCCTGTCATCTGTGCCATATTTGTTAAGGGTAATTAAAACCTCTTCAATCACAACACAGGATATACCAGCTACAGGGGCTCAAACAAAAGCTCAAAGCTCATTCATGTGCATTTTCTGACGGCCTTTGAAATTCCTGAAATTTCTGATGATATGGAATTCCTGTTACGCACGCACGCACGCACACACACACACGCATGCATGCACGCACACACGCACGCACGCATGCATGCACGCGAGTGAACACACACACACACACACACACACACATTTATACGTTTAATGATATCTTTTTAAAAAAAATCTTCAACCCTCGAAAACGGAGTATGGCTGCCTACATGGCAGGGTAAAAACGGTCATACACGTAAAAACCCACTCGTGCACATACGAGTGAACGTGGGTGGGAGTTGCAGTCCACGAACGAAGAAGAAGAAGAAGAAGAAGAAGAAGAAGAAGGAGAAGAAGAAGGAGAAGAAGAAGAAGGAGAAGAATCTTCAAAGGAGGGAAAAAGTCAATAAATCTGTAAACATTAAATTCGCAGATGTTCTATAGATGGGTGAAAAGACGTATGTGCTTTCTCAACTTTCATGTGACGCTCTTGTGCGTTCGGAAATGTTTATTCCGGCTTGTGTGTGTGTGTGTGTGTGTGTGTGTGTGTGTGTGTGTGTGTGTGTGTGTGTGTGTGTGTGTGTGTGTGTGCTTGCTTGCTTGCTTGCGTGCATACGTGCATATGTATGTGCATGCGTGTGTACACGCGTGCGCATGCATATATGTGCACGCGTGCTTTCTTGACTATGTGCGTATGTGTGTGCGCGCACGTGCGTGTGTGTGTGTGTGTGTGTGTGTGTGTGTGTGTGCTCGTACGCGTGTGTGTATGAGCATGTGTGCGTACGTATCTGCGAGCTTGCATAAAAGTGCGTTTTTTCCTGCTGAAGTGTCTTCCATTTTATCCCTTTTCATCCCTTTTTCAGGTCACGCTTGGCTTGATTGAACGATTTGAAAAGTGCACGCGGCAGGGAGCCAAGCCAGCTGGGTGACTGATATGCATATATACTGTACTGCTGTGTCGCCTGCACTGGGGGCAAGGGGGGTGCCGGGGGTGGGGGTTAGCTGATGGCATGCAATCCTGCAGAGACAGCAACAGAGACCAACGCAACGTGCATTGCCACGTCAGGCCTGACTGACTTTTCGAAAGGAGAGAGAAGTTTGTTTTGTTTGTTGTGGTGGTGTTGTTGATGTTGTTGGGTTTTTTTATGCTGTATTCACAAGTCTTCAGGCTTGCTGTTTGCTCTCTCTCTCTTTCCCAGTCACTGTCTCTGTCTGTTTGTCTGTCTGTATCTTTCTCTATCTCTGTCTGTCTGTATCTTTCCCTATCTCTGTCTCTCTCTATCTCTGTCTGTCTCGCTGTCTGTGTCTGTCTGTCTGTCTGTCTCTTTGTTTGTCTGTCTGTCAATCTATCTGTCTGTCTGTCTGCATGTCTCTCTGTCCATCTGTCTGTCTCTTTGTGTCTGTCTACCTATCTTTATGTGTGTGTGTGTGTGTGTGTGTGTGTGTGTGTGTGTGTGTGTGTGTGTGTGTGTGTCTCTGTGTCTTCTCTCTCTCGGCTTGGTGAAAAAGAAAGGAAGCATGTTCATTTGTTTGTATCTCATTACCCCGAAAAAATAAAATTCTGCACAGTTCTCTTCCGAGCTGACATTTTGTGTTGTGGGGTGTGCAGAATGGTTTGCAAGACGCCCCGAACCTGGGAATATGTTAGTAATGTATATGGAAGTACTGACTGGTCTGTGCGTGGTATATTTTACATACATGTGCTGTATACACGAGCTTAAACGCAAGTCTTAGTTGCATGTGATTAAAAAAAAAGTTTTCAATTTCCATTTTTATAACATAGACAATTGACACAAATACGTATAAAAGACAGGGGGGAAATGACAAAACGGATGAAAACACGATGAAAGCAAAATATAATGACACATGTATAGTATTCCAAGCAATATAAATGTGAATAAGTATATATATATATATATATATATATATATATATATATATATATATATATATATAATGTTTATCAGTCATCAAATATGAGATAAGATATCCATGCCACTCAAAATGTCTCATTTGTATATATCTTAACGTGTGCAATAATACTAGAAATAGGTAAAGAAAAAAAAATCATCGTGAAAAAAAAAAATCACAACACACACACACACACACACACACACACACACACACACACACACACACACAC
>NC_134904.1:40719147-40724147 GCF_041734735.1 Babylonia areolata | reverse complement strand
CTGCCACCCAAGACTGAAGAATCAATAGATTTATCCAGATATAGACCAAGGCCTTTATGAAGGGGCAGAGGAAATATAATCTTATGTAACCAACATATTTCGACACAAGTAAACATCAGGTAACACAACATCAAACACAGTTAAAGGTGGATTGCGCTACCATACATAATTACAATCATCAACAGCAATTTTTGTAGCAGCGATTAATTGTAACAGACTGCACTACGAAACACAATAAAGAATAATCAGCAGAAATTTGTTTCCGAAACTGAAAATGCAACATCAAACACATCCATAGCCAGACTGTTTCCGAAACTGAAAATACAACATCAAACACATCCATAGCCAGACTGTGTCACGAAACACAATGCAGAATAATCAACAGTGATTCTTCGGAATCTGAAAGCTTTGTATATCGTTTGTGCCATTAAAACTCTACAAGCCCTACAAAATAAGCTGTCAGTATTTCAAGGCCAGTCATTGATATCTCACAAGGAAAACACTGGACAGATGATACTCAACAGTCTGTCAGTGTCACAGCTCGTCAGAATGACCATCAACCCAAGCTTCCAGCAGGAAATATTTCTGCACAAAACTGCCACTAATTGTACATTGATAATTAAAGCATTTCACACATGGACCAGGAAGAGTATTTGAAATGAACGTGTTCAGCATTGAGCGAGAACAAATGTGTGACATGTATTGTATTCGAGTGTTTGAATGAACGTGTTCAATATTGAGCTAGAGCAAATGTGTGACATGTATTGTATTAGAGTGTTTGAAATGAACAGAACAAATGCATGATGTGGATTGTATTAGAGTGCTTGAAATGAACAGAACAAATGCATGATGTGAATTGTATTAGAGTGCTTGAAATGAATGTGTTCCATATCGCACCAGAGCAAAAGTGTGATGTGTATTATATTAGAGGGTTTGAAACGAACGTGTTCAATATTGAGCCTCAGCAAATGTGTGTATTGTATCATATTGTATTGATTGTATTGTATTGTACTGGAGTGTTTGAAATGAACATAATTTTATTCAATATCGAACTAGAGCAAATGTCTGAAATGTATTAGAGTGTTTGAAATGAACATAATTTTATTCAATATCGAACTAGAGCAAATGTCTGAAATGTATTAGAGTGTTTGAAATGCGTGTGTTGTATTGCATTCTATTGCACTGCGTTGCATTGCATTGCATCACATCACATCGCATTGTATTGTAGTGCGTTGTGTTGTAATGCGTTGCGTTGTATTGCATTGCATCACATCACATCGCATTGTATTGTAGTGCGTTGTGTTGTAATGCGTTGCGTTGTATTGCATTGCATAGAATTGTTTTATATTGCATTGTAGGAGTGTTAACTTGGCGAAAAACAATGTGACAAACAACGGAACTAATATTTGGAAGATAATTTGAAACTCGAATGTAAAATAATGGATGTTCTGTGAGTGTTCGTGCGCATTTGCCTGTGTGTGTGTGTGTGTGTGATAAATCACCTTGTGAACATTTATTTATACAATGATATTATATATTTGAATGGGTGTGCGAAACTTAATTCGACAAATTGTCGATTAGCTGTTTGAAGTATACTCCAACATGATATTATATTTCAAAAAGCTATATAAAAGGTACTCTGACGCTATGTTATGCATTTAGACATCTGTATGAAATGTAATTTGACACGAAATACTTTTGTGAATTAGAAATAAAAATGCAGCAGTAAAATAAATGGACTTTTTGTGTTCCCTGACCAGAAGATTAGAGAATGCTTCGAAAGAACTTTGAGCCAAATTGGGTATTGACAGACCACATATTTCCAAAGAAAATGAATTTGTTATTAAGTCACACACACACACACACACACACACACACACACACACACACACACACACACACACCCGAAACAGCACGTTATTGCACAGACTGTTGTTTGTAAACACACCATGGAGACCAACATCTCTCTATCTCTAGGTAGTAGAATGGGGTTTCGCCATGAACTGTCGTCAGCAGTGCGGAACTCAGAGAAACTGCTATTGATCGACCCCATACATTCGTTGTCCCGGACAATTCTGAGATGCATATTTAACAGGGTGAATAAAAGAAAGCGATTTTGAGGTAAACGAAGGTCACACACACACACACACACACACACACACACACACACACACACACATATATATATATGCTAAAGGTTAAATCCAGAGGAAAACATCTGTGACACGACAGGCAGCTCGGATGAAGCAGATTAATAATTGAAGGGGGAAAAAAACCGCTTTGTCCAACAAACGCTGTGAACTTTGCAACTGCACCTCTCTATGGACGGTGTGGCTCTTTGGCAATATTGATCTGTGTGTCTCACACTTCGTCTGGAGTTGATCCGTTTCAACCTGAAACTTCTGTGTCTCTTTACCTTCATCTGTCTCGCTGTGTCGGATTTACTTTGGAATGAATACGTCTCTCTCTCTCTCTCTCTCTCTCTCTCTCTCTCTATATATATATATATATATACAATGTGTGTGTGTGTGTGTGTGTGTGTGTGTGTGTGTGATTTTATGTGAATGGATTCACTTATTTATTTATGTGATTTTATGTGAATGGATTCACTTATCTATTTATTTTGTTTTTTTTATTGTTTAATTTCATTACACACACACACACACATATATATATATATATATGTGTGTGTGTGTGTGTGTGTGTGTGTGTGTGTGTGTGTGTGTGTGTGTGTGTGTGTGTTCGTAACACAGAACAGTGCTGGAAAACAAATTGATCCTTCTAAAAAAAATAAAAAAAAAAGAAAAAAAAAAAAGCCAAAGATTATTGAGAGAAACACAAAGTGTAAACCCTTCAGAGGCACCAAGTGGAGAACCACGTGAACTGTCTTTGTTGAGGGAGAGGGGACCCAGGATGTGCCTGACACGAGTTCCGTCCCCTCGTGGACTCGGTCCATATTTGGCCTTGACACAGCACTGCTGTCCCCATGGCGGATGGTCCAGCCACACCAGCCACAGATTAGCGGTGTTCTCAAGCATAGGTGGAAAAAAAAAGGTGGTAATCCAGTGGCTTTCCACAGCTAGCTGCCCACGAAAGACGAAATGAACACACGGATAGAATAACAGGATTTATTGTGAAAGAAAAAGAAAGAAAGAAACTATGATAACTAACAGGTCATAAATGAACGCCGAGCACAGCTGGTCATTTCAATCCAGCTGTCATAAACCGGAGCATTGTAAGATAATAGGCCATAATATATATATATAATGTGTGTGTGTGTGTGTGTGTGTGTGTGTGTGTGTGTGTGTGTGTGTGTGTATGTAAGTATACATATATATGTGTACACACACACATTGTGTATATATATATATATATATATATATATATATAATGTGTGTGTGTGTGTGTGTGTGTGTGTGTGTGTGATTTTATGTGAATGGATTCACTTAATTAGCTATTTTGTTTTATTGTATATGTATTTTTTTGTTTTATTATATATATATATATATATATATATATATATATATATAAATCTATGTATCTATGTATGTATGTATCTATAATGTTTTACACACACTTAAGGCCTGATCAGCACGAAATGTGTATAACCGTCTGCATGAATCTTTTCACTTTCATATTGTGTTTGTATAATGTTAGTATGAAAGTGTATGTCTACATGCGTCTGTAGGCTATAAGCATGCACATGAATGCAGTCTACCCCCACACTGTGCTATCCCATTCATCTGTTTTCAGGACTGCCTTGAATTCACTTTTTTCCCATTAATTGTCCTGGGGGACAGAGAGAAAGAAGATGGATTCACACTCCATTTTCCCTTATCATTAAACCAGTTCGCTATTATCGCTATCGTTACCGCTGTGTCTGCCTGTCTGTCTCTGTCAGTCTGTCTCTGTCTCTCTCTCTCTTTCCGACCACACACACACACGCACACACACATGCGCGCGCGCGCCCCCACACACACACACACACACGCATGCACGCGCTCGACGCTCGAACGGACAGAGAGAGAGAGAGAGAGAGAGAGAGAGAGAGAGAGATTAGTAATATGCGAGCTGAAATCTTTCATGTGACAGAATAGAACACCTGCTGTTTGAGGAGTATTAAATGTTGACGATGTTCATGACGAAGTCTTCAGAACGTTCAATGGGTCGAGGAAAATAGTGAGCACAGTTTCAGTTCCGTTTCAAGTCTTTCCCGCAATGAAACCTATGTCCTGTGACAGAAATCATGCTGGCGAGAAAGGAACGGCGTTTCATCAACTGTCTATATATCGAATAGTGTTTGTGCGAAGAGTTAGAGATGGGGGTTGAGAGAGAGAGAGAGAGAGAGAGAGAGAGAGAGGGAGAGAGGGAGAGAGACAGAGAGAGGCAGAGAAACAGAGAGAGAGACAGAGAAACACAGAGAGAGAGAGACACAGAAGCTGGCTCTTGCTTCTGATAAGCAAAGGCCAGTAATTTCCAACTTGACATGATCATTGTGTTGATGTTTCTAGCGATTTAATCTTTTTTTTTTTTTTGGTCTCTGCTTCACAAGCATTTTGAAACCATGCTACCCTGTTTGTTAAACAGTATACACGCAGAGAACAACTGAGTAATGTGTGACGCCATTTTTTTTTATTTTTTTTTTGGTAGCGTCTCGTATAAGTAACGTAATTATAAAAATTTTTATGGTGAAAATACGACTGAAATTGGTAACCATGGCATATTGAATAATGCAAAAAGCATTGTATCAGATATACATAGGGTTTAGCTATTGACGATTAATCATTTAAGGTCGGGAAATCACAAAA
The DNA here is from genome assembly GCF_041734735.1 of Babylonia areolata. Taxonomy (NCBI): domain Eukaryota; kingdom Metazoa; phylum Mollusca; class Gastropoda; order Neogastropoda; family Buccinidae; genus Babylonia; species Babylonia areolata. The sequence goes on along the minus strand of NC_134904.1, from coordinate 40,719,339 downwards.
GAAATCAAATAAAGAAACGTACTCATATCTGAAAGTGGATACACCTTGACATGATTTAATGCGACGCCGCATTGAGAAATTGACAATGAAGCCGTCAACATGGCAAGTAGTTGTCTGAAATGATCAGCAGTAGCCAGCGGTGTTCAGTTAGTGATCAATTTCTGTTTAAAAAAAAAAAAAGAAGAAAAAAAA
>NC_134904.1:40711647-40714147 GCF_041734735.1 Babylonia areolata | reverse complement strand
CACACACACACACACACACACACACACACTCACTCACTCACTCACACACGCACACGCACACGTACACACTCTCTGTCTCTGTCACTCGCACACGCACAGACACACAGACACACAGACACACAGACACAGACACACACACACACACTCACTAACTCACACACGCACACGCATACGCACACGTGCACGCACACATACACACTCTCTGTCTCTGTCTCTGTCCCTGCCTCTCTCTCTCTTCTTTTTCTTTCTTTCGTTCGTCCGTTCGTTCATTCTTTCTCCTCCTCTGTTTGTGCCCATTGCCAGCATTGTTTTCAATTCATTCCTCCTGTTATGTGTCTGTCAGTCTGTCTGTCTGTCTGTCTGTCCGTCAGTCTGTCAGTCTCTCAGCCACGCCTAGGCCTTGAGGAGCTCGTTAAGTTTGCCATTTGAAATTAGGAATGTTGTAAACAGCTGTATTGACGTCTGTTACAAGAGTGTAGTGTAGTGTGAGTGTGTGTGTGTGTGTGTGTGTGTGTGTGTGTGTGTGTGTGTGTGTGTGTGTGTGTGTGTGTGTGTGTGTGTGTGTGTGTGTGTGTGTGTGTGTTGCATTGACTCTGGGAGGATGGCGCTGCATGTGGGCTGACAACAGCGCAGTGCACCGTGCTAAAAAACCAAACCAAACCGAACAGTGACTCACACACACACACACATAGTTTAGTAGTTTACCAATCATTGACTCTGGGGTCTAACCTTTGCCTGTCTCTGCCTCGCCCATACTAAATCACCGTCACTGCACGTTCATTGACTCCCGCCCCCTCCCCTCAACAAACAACCAGATAATTACATCTTTATTTCAGCCAGACAATTCACTGAGATCTTTATAGCCGTCGCACAGTCAAAGGTTAAAGGTCCTATATCTTTTTTTTAAAGTTATCGGGGAAGTGAATTCGTATCCACGGTGTCTGGTGCTGGGCATAGGCAGGCGGGGCCCAGTCCTCTCCTTCCGCTGTTTTCACCTTCCCCAAACGAAAGTCAGGTAGCCATTCACACCTGGGGAGAGTGAGAAAGATCGGAGTACAGTTCCTTTCCCACTGACACAACACCATGCCGAAACGGGGCCTCCAACCCTGATCACTGGTGAACGCTGGGTCACAAGTCCATCGGAAGGATTCTTCCATGTGCATAAAGCTCTGAATCTTAACGGAGGGTGCACTATGGAAATGTTTCAGCAGCTGCAGCTGCAGTAGTAGTAGTAGTAGTAGTAGTAGTAGTAGTAGTAGTAGTAGTATGGTGGTTGTTGTAATAGTAGTAGTAGTAGTAGTAGTAGTAGTAGTAGCAGCAGCAGTAGTAGTAGTATCATGATTATTGCACGTGTTTTGCTGTGATTACTGTGTGTGTGACTCACACTGAGTTGCCGTTTTGGTGTCACGTCATTATTGTGTGTATGGTCTGTTCCAAGCTGACATCTAAGTGTATCATGTCTTTCATGTGTACATGTTGGATGACTGTGATGTATGGTCTGCTCTATGCAGACATCTAAGTGTGTCATGTCTTTCATGTGTACATATTGGATGACTGTGATGTATGGTCCACTCTATGCAGACATCTAAGTGTGTCATGTCTTTCATGTGTACATGTTGGATGACTGTGATGTATGGTCTGCTCTATGCAGACATCTAAGTGTGTCATGTCTTTCATGTGTACATATTGGATGACTGTGATGTATGGTCCACTCTATGCAGACATCTAAGTGTGTCATGTCTTTCATGTGTACATATTGGATGACTGTGATGTATGGTCTACTCTATGCAGACATCTAAGTGTGTCATGTCATTCATGTGTACATATTGGATGACTGTGATGTATGGTCTACTCTATGCAAACATCTAAGTGTGTCATGTCTTTCATGTGTACATGTTGGATGACTGTGATCTTCGTGTATTGATTAGGTTTTTACACCACAAATGTATTTATCTCACTGACTTAATAAAGTATTCATCACATCATCATCATCATCATCATTATTATTATTATTATTATCCTTCTCCTACTCTTCCTCCGCCTCCTCCTCCTCATTATTATTATTATTATTATTGTTATTTTTATTATTATTATTATTATTATTATTATTGTTGTTCTTGTTGTTATTATCATTATTGTTATTATTGTTATTATTGTTATCATCATCATCATCATCATCATCATCATCATCATCATCATTATTATTATTATTATCATTATTATTATTATTGTTGTTGTTGTTCTTGTTGTTCTTGTTGTTGTGATTGTGTTTGTGGAAGGGGCGGGGATAAAGAGGAATACCTCCATACAGATATCTGTCCTTGTACGTATAATCTATGAACTCTTTCAAAACACTGTTATACGGATTTTCTGTATCAGTTGAGCACACATTTGTATTATTGCTTTTGGGTGAGTGGTTTTTCTTTTGATCCATATGATTATGGATATCAAACATTTTTCTTTCTTTTTTTTCTTTTCGTTTCCGTTTTATGAGAGATTG